>NW_006264192.1:0-2882 GCF_000469605.1 Apis dorsata | reverse complement strand
TTTTTTTTTTTGATGGATAATTTTGTTTATGTTATGAATTTTTGCGGAATAGAAGGTGAAGGAAATTTGTATACTTTCAAAAGAAATCTTGATTTAAAATTTTACAGAGTGTCATTTGAAAAGAATATCTATGATAAAAATATAACTTCTTAATGCCATAAGGAGTGAAAACTCCTTTCCAAGTTTTTTTTCTACAACCACAACTTTCCTTTCTCCATTCGAAACGTAAAAATTCAAAGAGATAATTTGTTATAAAAAAATATCTCTTCCTTTTTCATTTAACACGTCATTACATACTCGTATTGTCTTCCCTTCAACAAAATATTTTTCGAGTCGAACAAATCCAATTAATCGATTCATAATGTTCATTTATCGCAGCACAATGGTATAAAAGGGAATTCCTTCGACTTGAACGTGATCCAGTAAACAAGAGGATGGTTCGAAAACGAAGAGAAGGGTAACCAACTCCGTCTCTTGTCCCTCTTAACCCGGATACTCAAAGGGTGCAGGCATCCTGCTACACGGTCTTACATAATGCACGCGCTCCACGCGGGGCAAGGGGGGGTTCGTGAAGAGGGATGGTTGCAATTATTTGCCCGGCTGCAATACTATCTATATCCGTCCCGATCCGTGTTTGCAGTTCCCATGTTGACAAGCGTTCCACGCTCGGACTAAGCACGATGAACCGTTTATATTTGCCCATCGTGGGCCGGTTTACACTCTGCCACGGGGGCGAGGCGCAGCCCCGTGTATCCATAAAGCTGTCGCACGACCCCGTGTTACGCGTGGAAAACGAAATCGCCGAGTAAAATTTACGTTTAATTGGCCGGCTTATTGCCGATCGAATCCGCCCGTTTGGGCAAGATTTGTCAAGAAGAAGTTAAGCAGATTGGCAAGTGAACAAGTTTCTTTTTTTTTATTCATTCGTATCTTTGGATACGAATATTTCGAAATTTATTTCTGATTAAGAAACGGATGTAATTGGGATTTTATGATATCATTATCATAAAATATCATAAAATTGTTAGGGAAGATTTGCCAAGAAAAAGTTAAATAGATTGGTAAGTGAACAAGTTTCTTTTCTTTTCTTCATTCGTATCTTTGGATACGAATATTTCGAAATTTATTTCTGATTAAGAAGCGGATGTAATTGAGATTTTATGATATCATTATCATAAAATATCATAAAATTGTTAGGGAAGATTTGTCAAGAAAAAGTTAAATAGATTGGCAAGTGAACAGTTTCTTTTCTTTTCTTCATTCGTATTTTTGGATACGAATATTTTGAAATTTATTTCATAAATTCCGATTAAGAAATGGATGTAATTGGAATTTTATGATATCAATGAAATTGTTAGGGAAGATTTGTCAAGAAGAAGTTAAATAGATTGGTGGTGAATAAGTTTTTTTTCTTTTCTTAATTCGTATCTTTGGATACGAATATTTTGAAATTTATTTTGTAAATTTCGATTAAGAAGTGGATGTAATTGGGATTTTATGATACGAGTGAAGAAAAATAATATAGGGGAAGATTTGTCAAGAAGAAGTTAAGTAAATAAGTAAGTGAATCAATTTCTTTTCTTTTTATAATTCGTGACGTATCTTTGGATACGAATATTTTGAAATTTATTTCGTAAAAATCCGATTAAAAAGTGGATATAATTGGGATTTTACGATACGAGTGAAGAAAATTGATGTTATTTTTTCTTTTTTTGAATTAAAAAGTGGATGAAATTTTATGATAGGAGTGAAGGAAATTGATGTTAGAATGATTGAAGATTAATGATGAAAAAGAAGTTAAGTAGATTGAAGATAAATGAATAAGTTTCTTTTCTTTTCTTAATTCGTGATGTATCTTTGAATACGAATATTTTGAAATTTATTTCGTAAAATTCGATTAAAAAATCAATGTAATTGGGATTTTATGATATGAGTGAAATTTTTAGGGAAGATTTGTCAAAAAGAAATTAAATAGATTGATAAATGAACAAGTTTCTTTTCTTTTCTTAATTCGTATCTTTGGATACGAATATTTTGAAATTTATTTTGTAAAAATCCGATTAAAAATTGGATGTAATTGGGATTTTGTGATACGAGTAAAGAAAATTAATATTATTTTTTTTGAATTGAAAAAAGTGGATGAAATTGGGATTTTATCATATATCATTATATCAATGAAATTGTTAGAGAAGATTTGTCAAGAAGAAGTTAAATTAGAAAGATTAGTAAGTGAACAAGTTTCTTTTCTTTTCTTATTCATATTTTTACGAATAATTTATTTGGTAAAATTCGATTAAAAAATGGATGTAATTGGGATTTTATGATACGAAATTGATATATTATTTCTTTTTTTGGAGTGCGACGGTGTCTTTGTCAATGTTGTGATTATTACGTTTTCACAATGGAATTCAAGTACTGACGGGATTCAAGTGTCATGGTGCATCATATTTGGGGTTGTGTATCTGTCAATGGCACCGCGTCTATTGTGCGCATCTACCCTACGATAGGGCCACGAGGGTTTAGCAAAATAAACCGTGTAATTAAACTTCACTTTCATCCATTCAACCCGCCTTACCTATCTATCGTCGATAGTTTCGCCACCTGTCTTCATCGGGTTGAACAACTCCTCGAACAGGATTAAAACCACTTTTCACGTATATACAATTACATATTTTAAAGATTACTTTGCGTAATCGTGAACCCAAATAAAATCGAATTGATCAACACGATCGTTCATCTCATCATCATCTCCAAATTTTATTTATTATATTATACAATTATTTCAAATAACAATTCCATTACTAAAACTATCGTCACGAGTAAATAATCTACATCTCCATTCCCTCTCGATAAAAATCATTATATACATACATATATATATA
>NW_006264191.1:304233-309032 GCF_000469605.1 Apis dorsata | reverse complement strand
TAAATATATAATTATATATATATATAAATATATAAATATATAATTATATTTACAATAGAAATAAGTGATGTTAAAAAATTTTTTGAAAATTTTTTAATTTATTTCAAATTTTTTCATTCAAAATTATTCTATACAATAAGAAATATTATTTACTAAAAAAGGAAATTATACTACTATTAAATTAAATTACTGAATAAAAAATCAATAAATACAATAATTTTTAACTAATTTGCGATAAAAAATTTGTTGATTATATTTATATTTAAAGTTTACATTTCATAAATCTATTTATAGAAGGCAAGTTTCATTAAAAGTTATAAAAAAACCAAAAAAAAACTTACTTCTACATGTGTTTCGTTCCGCTCTAATTACAAAGTTAATGAAATGAAGAGAAAATTTATGTTCCTTAAGGTTCAATTACTTTCTGTTTGATATTAATTTTCTGACATTATTATGCTGATGAAATGAAAATTCACATGATTTGAAGTTATTTTTTATTTAATATTTTTTATTGGAAAAATTGGAAAAAGAATTTATTCCAGTTATATTTAAATTTTCTATTCAAATATATTTGAAATCATTTCGAATGGAAAACAAAGAACATAATCATTTTCATATGAAAACTTTAAATTATCTAACAATATATGTTAAATATTATATTATATATATTTTATTATTAAAAAATTCCAACTTTAATTAAAGAATTTATGAAATCATATTATTGAAAATTCTTTCCATTCTAATATAAAACAAAATTAAATAATCGATAAAATGATAAATAAATTTCTTTAATTTAATATTTAAATAAAATTAGTTACAAAAAATTGTTTCGATACATTTTATTATAAATAGATTCTTAACCGTACATGACACGAAATCTTAAAAGCTGAAAATAGCTTCGCTCTCTTTATCTTCGATACTTTCGAGGAACAGAACCGTTATCCAGGATCAAGATGGATCGTGGTTAACAGAGGATCGAAGAGAGAAGTGGAGGCATCGAATATATTTTTCAAAGGATGAGTATCGAGAGTCACCCAGTGAATGTGGATCAGTTCTCCAGAGCGTGATTATTCGACCCATTTTACTTGTAATTCTATCGAGTATAAAGACTGCTTCTATTTGAGGTTTAAAGAAACGTAAATCAAGAGCCGCGGTGAATGCGGATCAGTTTTCTAGGATATGATTACCCGACCTGTTTTTGCATCGTAATTCCATGTAGCGCCAAGATCTGTTTTCATCTGACGTCTCTTTGTATCGATAAAAAAAACTAATCAAATATTAATCACTGATAATTTCATCATTGATAGTTAATTTTTATGGAAATACATATTTTTTACATTTCATGCATTTTGCATATTTTATGTGAATGACATGTATTTCATCTGCATATTTTTTTCTCGATCATATCGATTTTGCTTGAAAATTTACATTGAAAATTATAAATAAATCACGGATTTTTATAAAATTAAAAATTTTAATATTGATCGATATTGAACAAGATTTTCTCTTATAAATTTTCATGAATCACTATGTGATATATTTTCAATTATTTATCATATATTTATCGATCAATAGATTAAAATCTTTATACAAATATTTCTTATATTTTATATAAATAATATAGGTGAATATATTTTATATATATATTCTTCTTATCAATATAATTTTTTTTTTTTGAATATCCTAAAAAAAAAAATAGAATATTGTAAATATGTACTTTCATGAAATTGCAATCTTAATATCAAATATTTTATTACATATTATATAATATTATAATATTAATATTTCCTTTTACAATTGTAAATCGTTTTTAATAATAATGATATCGAATTCTTTTTTACTTCTTGATTTCTTCATGACTAAATAAATAAGGCCACAAATAAATTATGGATAAAATGGTTAATAAGAACTGACTAATAAATATTTTCTTACAAATTTACATCATATATATTTATTAACAAATTTTTTTGTTTTTTGTGATAGAAAGAAAAGATGCACAAAATTTTAAAAAAAATTTATTCATTAATATAACTATTCTTACTCTGTCAAATGCTAGAAAAAGAAGATATAAATATTCATATATTTTATAAAATTCATGATTTTGAAAAACGAAAGAAATTTTTTTCATCACTTTCTAATTTTTTAATTTTTAATTTTTAATTATAAAAATTATTTTTAATTTTAAAAATGATTGTTTAAAATTTAATAAAAGTTAGATATATGGAAATTGAGTAAAAAAATTTTCGTTCATGAATCTCGTGATTTATAAATCTTCTTTGGAAATATTTTTTGAATTGATTATAAATGAACACAATTCTACAAATTTAATTAATCATTTATATTTATCTGCCCAAATTTGTAAATAGTTATATATTTTAGCATATATTTATTAAAAAAAGAACAATGAAATTTTCTTATCATATAAAAAAAATGAAAAAAAAAATTTGTTTCAAAAAAATTTTAAAAGAAGCTATTCATTTCAAAAAGCAAATAGAAATATTTAAACGAATAATAAATTAAATTAGAAAGTAACGGAAACGTGACAATTACAAAGTTTCTCGTTAGATAAAGTTCCGTCATCCCACGGCTATTCAAAACTAAATGTAATATGAATTTCAAGCAAGTTTTTCCTATTGGAATACTCACTGCGAGGATTACTTTGAAATTCAGCCACGTTAATTCGAACGCCATGGGATTCAGAAAAGCCCAAGCAAAATTATTTAAATTCAAATTCCCGGACTAGTAGGTATCATAGAGGACAGCTCGTGAGAAAAAAAACGAGAAAAATAAAAAAATCCTTGAGATTCAGAATCTCAGCAAAGTATTGTGATTCCTATATAATTAAAATCGAACCGAATGACTTCATTCGTATTCATAGCTAATTAAAATCGTTCGTCTCTGACAGAAACTGAAGAAAAAGTTACTGGGAGGCAATTGTAGATATTATTTTTCCAAAAAAAAGACGAAAAGAAAACTGTACTAAACTGTAAAATTTAGAAACCATCAAAACAGATGGGAATGTATGAGATCACTTTTGAGCAAAGAAAAAATAAATTTTCGAGACCTATATTGGTACCCATATTCTATTTACAACGAATTTATTTATTATTTTATAATGTTGTAAGAAAATGCATTTTATGAATTTTGTATAAATATACTTATAATAAAAATCATTTTTGTTTTATATTAATCTCTCAGTCATTTAATTTATTAATATTTATTAATAATAATTTATTAATTTATTAATTTTTAATTAAAACGATATCATCAAATATTTTATAATTTAATTACATTTATTTTATATAAGTGAATAAAATTATTCAAATTAATGAAAAATATTTTTTTTAGAATTGTATCATCATTCTAATATATACTTATCATACAAAAGTTGGAATAATTTTTTAAGTTTTTTTTACTGCTTTCAAGTTTAGTAATGTAAAACTTCAATTGTCAATCTTTATGAACAGTTAGAATTTTCTTATATGAATATGAACGTGAAAAACATGCTAGTAAAAATATACGTAAAATTATTTTTATTTTAATTAACATAATTTTTTACTCGATAAATTTTAAATTTTAAAATAAGCAATGTATGAGAAAATGATATTTCAATCTAATATACAGTAAACAAAATTTTTGGCAGATAAAATGTGATATAAATTTGAAAAAGACGCAATTCCCTATTTAATATTTCTTTGAAACATAAATCTTAAAATTTAAATATAACATTATGAAAGTTAAATAGATTCATAATAAAGACAAATAATTTGTCATATGACAAGTCGATTTTAGAATAAAAATATTATCTATATAAACTTTATAATAAATATTTACAATGTTGGCACAATTGTTATGTTCAAATACGTGAAATCCTACGATACAATTTCAAATTCATTTGTCACATTTTTGGCATATTTATTAATTTTTTAATTATTAAAAACAAAACTATATATAATAATAGATTGTAAATCTAAAAAAATGGCATTTCGAAAAAAAAATAATATTAAATTTATCAAAAAAAAAAAAAAAATTTTATTCATTTTTATGTTAAAAGATTTTCTAACAAGATTTTGTTAAAATTTAAAAATTTAACATATTCTTACAATAATTGATCACAAAAATCAATGATCAAAGAAAAGAAAAAAAATATTAATTTAACAATAAAAAAAATCTTATTCCAGACTATTACTATTATTATTTTTCCAGAAATAATGATACAAATAAACAATCAAAAACAATATAAAAATTATTTGATTAATTATCCATAGAATCCTTAGACCTGTTGAATATAATTAAAAAATAAAAAGAAATCATTCGTTAGTAAAAGTAACAAAAATAATATCAGAATTCACGAAGCATATGTGAATAAAAAAGATTTACATTTTTGAAATGAGATTTGAAATTTATGTACGTAAAGCGTAATTAGTGTGTCGCGTTTCAAGAACAGCGGAACCGGCCGATTAAGGCCGAAATCACCCGAACGTCAAAAAACTGACATCCGTCGTAGCATTATGTCGCAAGATACAGAAGCGGTTACACGTTCCGTTTAAGCGTTCCTATGTCACACATAATATTGCGACGGATATTAAAAAAACAGACACAACATCCGTTTTTTGACATTCGACCTAAACGGTATCAGAGAAGCCTCGTGTGCCACGGATTCCATCAGCGTCTCGTGGGTTGCGTTGCGTTATGTAACGTAACTACGTGGTGTAACGGGGCGGTTGGCAGTGTGGGCTTTTACATTGTCCGTTTCTGTGCCACGCACCACCCCTCCCGCTGCGCTTTCGTCGCTTGGG
>NW_006264191.1:299520-303876 GCF_000469605.1 Apis dorsata | reverse complement strand
CTCTCTCTCTCTCTCTCTCTCTCTCTCTCTCTCTCTCTCTCTCTCTCTCTCTCTCTCTTCCGTTACCAGGTTATATATATATATATATGTACAGACCATCATCCCCTAGCATGCGTATCTCCCGGTTCTGCGCGCCCCGTGTGTGCCCGGTACACCGTGTGTACCGAGTTTTCTGGCTGTTCCTGGCGTGCGGCAAAAAGGTGTACAAGCGAATAACAAAGCCTACGATTTTTTTTTTCTTTTTTTTTTTACGTTTATGCACATTTTCAATCCTCTACGCGGGAACGATGAAACATGCATCCGTTCGAGAGATATTTAAATGGAATGAGTAGACCGATCGTGTCTTGTTGAAATATTATATTAAATGAGAGTGG
The DNA here is from genome assembly GCF_000469605.1 of Apis dorsata. NCBI lineage: Eukaryota > Metazoa > Arthropoda > Insecta > Hymenoptera > Apidae > Apis > Apis dorsata. The sequence continues at coordinate 303,502 of NW_006264191.1, read as the reverse complement.
TTTAAAATTGTGGTTAAAAATGGTTAAAATTGTGGTTAAAAAGTGGTTAAAAATTAAATTATTAAGTAAGTCATAAGTTTTAGATTTAGATTTTTTTCGATATATTGAAATGTTTGAATTGTTACTTATGTGATTAGTATATTGTATTATATTATATATATACATGTACGTAAAAGAATATTAAAAACTATTATTTATTTTATCAAAAGTTAAGAAATTAAAAAGAAATGGAATTGAATCAATCATTTAAAATCATTTGACAGAAAAAGCGTAAATATGTATCTTCAGAATATTAGTTATTACTTGAATGTGAAAGATGTAAGATGCACAAAAGATATTTGTATATGTACAGAATATTTCAGAACATTTTTAAGAGAGACATTATTTACCATTTTAATAAAGTAAGAAAATTGCCCAAACTATGAACTTCTAACTTTAATGAAACTTTCTTTGTATGTAAAATTGTCCTTTCTTCTTGATCATTTGAATTTTTTTAATCCTTTGTCTGCCAAAGAAATATGTACATGCTTTCAGAAAAACAGTTCATTTCCATATAAACTTCTTCTAAAATGAACAACAAAAGATGTACAACAAAAAGAGTTCAAAAGAGGGTCATTTTCTATGATTTCTTTATTAATTTTTTTCTTTTCGAAATGAATTTTTCTTTTCTGTAATAAATACAATATTATAATAATACAAAATATAATATAAAAGAAAGAACAAATTTAATTTCCAAAATGAATTTTATTTCTTCTTAATAATGTCAAGAAAAATTAACATCTCTATAATCTTTATAAAAGTCACTTTGGATGCATTGTTTCATTAATTTTGAAAGGATTAATAAAGAAATCTAATAAAGAAGAGAACCTGAAAACTCTGATTTTAATGAAACTTTGTGAGTATATATAGAGCATAAGTATATGAAGAATAATTTTCTTTTCATTCGAAAGGGGTAAGTCTAATCTCTGAATTCAAAATCTCTGTTTTGCATTCTTTCTTGAATATAATTTTGTCACGGTACGAAATAGATTAAAACTTTAAATATACCAATTATTTATTATAATTACCATTATTTATACACTGCAAAAAAGTTCTCTTAAGTTTTTTAATATAATATTTATATAGATGGTCAAGATTGTGATAAATTATGATAGCTAAGTATTCATACTCCAACTTATTTTTTTATTACAAAATTACTAAAAAATATATCGATATTGATTAAAAAAAAAATATTTTCACGAAAAAAATTTCTATAATTTAAACAAATATATATATCATTTTATACTTAAATTTCATAAAATTATAAAATCAATTTGAAAAAAAAAAATAGTGAAATAATAAAAAAATATTAGAAGAATTTTTCGAATTCATTTTCATGATTAATATATTAAAAATTACAAAAACAAAAAAATAATAATTTAAAAAAATATTGCATTGCAACATTAATTTTTAATATATTAATATTATAAATAAAATAAAATAAGAAAATATAGAGATATGAAATATTATGAAATATATAATTTTAAAAAAGAAATATAATATATTAATAATTTTTCAATATTCTCCATTATTTGTCAAATAAATTAAATTTTATTTTTTTTTTTTTCTATTTGAACCTTTGTTATTTAATCTTATCACGATTATCATGAATCTTTATTATTTAATCGTCATTCCAATAGTTTGAAAGCACAAGAAAATTGAGATAGAGAATACTGTTGCAGAATCAAAGCTAACCTTTCGTTTGTGATCATTCTTGCTTGATGAAGAGCAATCGGAATGTTTGCACGACGTTTGCTTCCATTTGCTTTTGACTAAGAACCATGTCTCGTGGTCTGTACTTCTAATTCAAGGAAAGTTGCAGAACAATGTCTTGGTTTTGGATTAAAGACTAAAGTGGTTGAACTTCAATGATCAAATAAATTTCTGTTTAGCAAACGTTTCTTTCAAATGATATTTTTGCAGAAAAATATTTTGTAAAATATATCATAATGTATAAAAAATACATGATATTACATTAAATAAATACATTTACTCTTATTACAAATATTTTTAAATTATATTTTTACTATTTTAATTATTTTAATTTTATGAAAAATTTAAAGCAAAATTTAGTCGTATGATTTTTTTCTTATTTGTTGAAATAAGAATGTATAAAATTTAAATATAAAAATTCAAAAAACAAAAATAAATTTCACGTGAAAATTATTCATTAAAGTACAATGTATCTTGTAATTTTTTTATTTATTAAATTAGATAAAATAAAAATTCGAAAAATAGAAAAAATTAAAAATCATGAAATCATAAAATTTACATCGAACAACGTACAACTATTTAACTTATATTGATTTTCGATTTAAATTCGGATGAGAAATTAATTTATTACAAAACTTCATCAAACATATATTAAAAAACACAAAATTCCATTTAAAAAATTAAAATTAACTTTCATAAGTTCTTGACTCGTAAAAAAAAAATAAAAAAAATCCCTCGAAACTTTCATTCAAATATTTCTACCTACGAATAATAATAATAATAAAAAAATAATAAACATTTCAGTGAAACATTCTATATATAAATTTCTTTCTATTTATGTTCACCGAATTTAGAATTTACAAGAAAAAAATGCGAAATACAATTGCACTAAAGTATCAAGATTCCTCAAAACACAAACTCGAAAATTCCACTTGAACGAAATCTGTTCCTCGGACACGCGACACTCTTATCGATCATCCTCTCGCCACTAAAGAGTAACAAATCATAAGTTCTCTCGCGGTTGACGATCTAGTGAACTATATTTCGCTTTCATACACTCCCGTAGCAATAAGAACGATCGCAAGAGAGTGAGAGCGTGGCTCCACGACTTATAAATCACGTCGACAATCGGGGTTAGGGCAAGCGGCAACCCTTAGAAACCTGTTCCAACCCAAGTTAGGTCTGGTCGGCCATTGTTCCGCTCCATTTCGAACTTTCCTGACCCGGTATATATAAAAGGGTCGCGTCTAATCGCACGTATCACGCATGTTAATTAACAGACCAGGCCCTTTATACCATCGCGAACAACGGCCACAGATAATCGTAAATTGCTTTCAATTTAACACGCGACTGAGAACAATCATTTGTCCCGTGATGGAACTATTCATTCTCTTCTCGTCACCATCAAATATATAAATTTTTTTCTTTTTTTTTTATTGAGATGAATTGTGAGGTTGAAAGCGATTTAATTTGTTAATTTAAATTGTTAATACAGAGAGTTGACGAGAATAATTAATACAAAAGGATTGAATATTGGTTATTTTTACAATGTTTTTCGATCGAATGCGCAATTATTAGACTGCAGTTTTTTATATTTACGAGAAATTTGAATATATAAAAATCTGAAGAACACGTATAATATAATATGTAAAATATTTAAAATAAATAAATAATCGTTATGATATTTAGAGGATAAATCTTTATTTAGATTCCATTAATTGTGCGAAAATATGAATTTGTATACACATTTTTGCAATCTAATCATGAAACATCAATGTGTCATAAGAATATTTCTGGTAAAAAAATATATTAAAATTTTATTTACATATTTAATATACATTAATATTTATAAATAATTTTGAGAAATGCAATTTATGAATGATGCAGCAATCAAAAATCAATATTATATTTAAAATATTGAATTATATTTTATGCTTTGTTCGAAGAAAAAAGGTGCTTTGTTTTTTTCAAAATTCAAATTAACATTGCAAATTTTCAAGAAACATGGAATTGGCTATTGTCGATCGTAATTATTTCTGACATTATTTAAATATTTGTCATCTTCAATATAATGTTACATTTTATAAAATATAATTATCTATTTACGCGACTAAATTTTCCAATATATTTAAAATATACAATATATTAAATTATATTTTACAAATACTTGAAGTATACAATTTATATTTAAAATAATTTTTTTTCTTTTTAAGATAAATAATAAATTATA
>NW_006264191.1:294223-299175 GCF_000469605.1 Apis dorsata | reverse complement strand
AAAGTTATAATATATATAATATATATTATTTATATAATATATTTATGAATAAAATTAAAATTTAAAAGTAAAATTAAAATTAAAATAAAATTTTTTATGCCAATAGTTATGGTACTAAAATCTAACTAATTTTAAAAAATATTGCTAATTAAAAAAAATTAAGAAACATATTGAATTATTTGATGAAAATAATATATTCATTATATTTAATATTTAAATATAATACGTTTAATATTTATTATTTTATATATATAATATTTAATAGTTAATTAAATATTTATATAACTAATAGTTTATCTTTTCCAAAGAAATCTATCTACAATTATATTAAGTGCTTTTCATTTTCTAGTTATTTTAATATTGTTAACAATGCTAACTATTTGATGATCAATGTATTTTTATATTTTTATCTAAAATGACGTTAGTTTTGAATTTCTATTGTTTTTTTCGACGCTCGATGTGATAATTTTGATTGATATTTTTTTTTCCATTAGTTTATGATATTTATAGTTTCAGAATTTTAAAATTCAATGAGGTTTAATATTTATTTTTCAAAATTTCAATTTAAAAAGCTTATAACATTTATAAAGTTTATAATATTTTATAAACTATATATTTTATCTTTATTTACTATTTATTCTATTTATTCTTTATATTTTTATATTCTATTGCTTCAATAAACAATAATGATATTAAAAAATAGAAATTAATAAAAAAAATTATTTCAATTCAATTCAATAAAAACATAACTATTTAATAATAAAATTTATTAACACGAAATTAAAAAAAAACGTGAAATCGCTGATGAAATTTTTTAGACAAATTTTTTAAACTTTTCAAAAAAAAAAGTGATTTTTTTCATTATATTATTTCAAAAATAAACAAATCAATTAATCAGCATAGGGAAAACTTTCAAAATTAAAAATCTTCTTGTATAAATTAATCGAATTAAAATAAAGAGATGTTGTTAAGAAGAATAAAATATCTAATTCTCGTTTGCTTTCAGTGAATGATGGCGACTTTGTCCAGTATTCGTGCGCTATGCTCTCTAATTATGCAAGCAAAACAAAACAAGAGGCCGAAATAAGATTAAGTTAATGAGATAAATGAAGTACTCACCTATTTTTCTCCAGCTCGTTATGAGTTGTCCTGCAAAAGAAAAAAATGTTCTTGTTAGACTTCAAAGCAGTGAAATCGTTTGCTTTGGCGTTATTAAGAAAGAAATGGAAGGGAAAACGATGTGTTTAAGTGGCTAAGAAAATTAAAACAGGCGGGAAGCAAGAAACTTCTAAATGTTCTTTGCAAAGCAAATGAGATGTCGGAATTTATAAGAAAGTAATTTAAATAAATGAATAAGAAAATAATTTAAATAAATAAAATCTGATGATGATGCTTAGTATTGAAAGTGGTCAAATATATAATTTACAAATTTTAATTGTAATAAATCATAAATACATATTCTCCAAATATTTTATAATAATAATATTTCCTACATTTTATTTTATAATGTTTGAATATGTGAATTTAGCATGGATAAAAAATAACCCAATTATCCAATTATTTATTATTAATCCCATTGAAAATGTAAATAAGATAAGAAAAAAAAATAAAAAGAGTGCATTTTCAAATATAAATAATAATTGTAATATTATTGGCTTGTTTTTTACTTAGTATGAATTAGTAATTAAAATTATATTAAACTACAGGAGAATAGTTCAAAAAAATAGAAAATTTTTAAATTAATATTTTTTCATCTTTTCATTGTAATTTATTTTATAAAATAAATTTTATAAAATAAATTTTTTCCTGATATTTACAAATAAGTCAATTATTAGTAAAAGATCATAGAACACAGAAGACGAGACATATAAAGTGATAAATTTCTTTCTTCAAAATTATGATAGATATAAATTTAAACATATTAAATAGTTCTAATATTTTCATTGATTATAGAATGTTCTTAAGTCTAAAATGTTTATGTGAATCATATAAAAATATACATAAAAATAAAAATAGAATAAAACATAATAATATTAAAATAAATAAATAATTTTTCTAACGAAATTTTCAAAATACGAAATTTTCTTAAGAACAATTTAAGCTTCAAAAGATTAATAAATTCGAGTTTGAAAACTTAAAAATTGAAATCTCTATATACAATAAATTTTTTTAATATTTCGGTAAAAAAATTGAATCTTTTTTTTTTTAATTTAATTTTTTTATTATTCTATATTTGAAAAATTTTTAAAATATATATATCTATGACTCTTAATTTAATTCATAAAAAAAATTCACATTTATAAAGAATTAAAAGAATGAAATGAATATAATAAAAAAAATTAAAATAACCGATATTATAAAAATATATTGTATAAAATAATAAATATAAAAATAAATAGAAATTAAAATAAATATTAAAGAATTAAAATATTACAAATTTGAATATTTTTATTATGTAAAATTTATAATGAAATAAAGGAATAATGATCTGACAACTAAAATTTTCAAGTATTGAATTCCTACTCAACAGAGATTTTATAGTCTGTTTCAATTCTGTTTTCGATTGATGAATACTCTTGAAATGAGTTCAATGACCTTCCCGCGCAGTTATTTAAGACACAATATACGATGAAACTGGCTTTTGAAGTGTGTTTCGTATCAACATAATTCAGAATAAATTTATCGACAATACCTTCAACATACTGATAAGATATACTTTCAGCTGTGCTTTGTTCAGATTTTGTTTTAACAATCTTGTACAATAACTGGATTTATATTCGCAAAAAATAATTAAAATGTTGAATATATATTTTATAAAAGATATAAGATTAAATATTATATATTAAATTGTATATTAATTTTGAATTTTATTATTATATTAATTTTAAATTTTTCGAAATAAATGATTCCATCATTCTTTAAATCTATAAATAACGAGTAATAACTGTTAATCAAAAATTCAATAAATTCAACAAAAATACAAAAAAAAAATCAAATAAAATTTCGTTTAAAAAGAGTATTTATATAGTTTTATCTTTATATTAGAAAAATATTTAATTTTTAAATTTGTTATTTTTCAAACTTTCAAATATTCAAATTATTAAATTTTCAAATTTTCTGATTTTTCGAATTTTCAAATTTTCGATTTTTTACTCAAGTTGTCAAAATTTGAAAATTTTTGAAGTTTGAATCTTTAAATTTTTGAATTTATCAATATTTAATCAATATTTCGAGATCTTTCAAACTTTCCATCTTCCTTCGTCAAAATTTTAAATTTCTTAACTTTTGGGCTATAAAATTTTTAAATTTCTAAAATTTTTTAATTTTTTAATTTTTTTTTAGAATTTTCCCTTTTTCAAATTTTTCAACTTTCAATCTTCCAAAATTTGAAATTTCAATAATTCCAAAATATCATTGTTTCAAAAACTCAATAAAACTCCAATACCAAATCTATTATCCTACTCAAAATAAAATAAAATCAAATCCCCCCAAAAACAATTAAAACAAAACAAAGAAAAAACCACAAATAAAAAAAAAGTAAAAAAAGATAAAAACAAATGATACATCAAACTCGACAGACAGTATTCGAAAAAACACGTATAAAATCTATTTTATCGACGTGTTTCGTCAAGATACCAACCTGCTGCCCTGGGATTTTTTCGTCTTTGGCCTTTTTGTGACCGTCCGCATATCATCGGGCATCGGCATCGTCGAAGCGTAGCCATGTTCAGCTTCTGCAATGACAAACCAATCGGTTCGGTCAGTATCTGGTCCCGATCCATTCGCATCGCGCGAATTCCGAAAGATAGCCGCGCTCCCTCGAGAAAAAACCGTTTGCCTCGCCTCGCGGCCAACACAACTCGTTAAAGCGCGCGTACATACACAGCCGTCGCGAAATAAAGTCACGTTCCCTCTTCCCGACATAACTTACAGCGGCATTAAAGTTGGACACGAAGCGGTTCTCGTTCGAACGACAAGGATGAAGAAAGGACTAAGAGTGAGCGAATGAATGAGAAGAATAGAGTGAAAAGGAGGGGGAACTGGCCGAAGAGATGCGGAGACGGTCGAAAAGCGCGGAATTTATGTTACGATTTCAGTTAACGCACGCGACGTGTTGCAGGGAACCGAACGATGCACACACGTGACGTTCACCTCGAATAAATTCGAAATTGTAACAATGCGAGAACGAGAGCGGGAACGAGCCAATTTACGAGCTATCGGCAGTTTCGAATCGACTGGATATAGAGGTTGTTAGGGATAAATGGGAGATAGGGGATGGAGATTGTTTTTTGGGTGGGAGAATGGAGGATCTTGGGGATTGGGTAATTGAGAGATGTTGGGAACGAGCATTTTTTCAAATTTTTTTTTTTACTTTGGAATAATGAGAAATATAGTGATAGTTATTTTTCATAAAAATTTTTAATGTTAAAAGCTACGAAATTTTTACTTTTTTTTTTTACTCATTAGATTTTCGCTTATCTAGCTTTGCTTTAACCGGATTGTCATAAAAACAAATCATTATTTTAAATATATATTAGTTATTATTCTTATGTATTATATATTGTTATTATTTCAATTGTATTATTAATATATATTATTCATAATATTATATTATATTAGTAATATTACATATTATTATGTTCATTTATTAGATTTTATTATTTTTCTTTAATGTTTATTCTTGTTTTTTTGTCAATTTTACAGTTTATTTGGAATATAGACGTACCCATTCCTTTATAAAAAATTTCTTATTTTATTCAAGATGACATATTCATGATTTTTCTTCGATTTATCATATAAAGTCTATGATTGTCTGAATATTTTTCAAAGTAATATAATAAATAAAAATACTCTTCAATTTAAAACAGTAAAAAAAAAATTTTTTTTTTTTTTATATATCATTTCATATTACCCTATTATCATTTCATATTATTCTCTCTCACGAAGTTTTC
>NW_006264191.1:293119-294046 GCF_000469605.1 Apis dorsata | reverse complement strand
AAAAAACTAAAAAAAAAAAAAAAAAATACTCGAAAATAAACACAGAAAACGCAATAAAATCCATCAAATTTCTCAAATCCTTCGAAAATCCACAATCTACCGTATCGAGAAGAACGAAACTAAATTTCATTGATACATCTACACTTCGCGACACAAGCACACCAAAATCCCGAAAAATCTCACGGAATATCCATCGCTTCACCGAAATCCATCGAAAAGAAATCTCGCCATCCACGAGGAATGTAAAAGCTGTTTGCTTAGAAAAGTGAAATCCCGTCGAGAAGTCTGAGAGGCCATGCGCGATAATTCAACATTCCCCTCGGTCTCCTCTAGAAATTCCTGCGCGCCGCGACAAAACAACGTTGCAAAAATAGCGATCGCTGTAATTTATCACGAAAATTGCGCACAGGATGGCCTGGAACGGTCTTGAAGCGTCCACTCATCGGAACGAGAGATTGATATTATGTAAGGTGGACGAACAGAGCCGAGGACGAGTTAAGGGCACGGGGGTGGCAAAAACCCGTCGAAATGTCGCCCAATGATGTACTAGTCACCATAACGACTGGTGTAAATTATAAATGCCACCTTTTGCCGGTATCTTCTCCGATCCTCGTCATCGTGCAACACGGGGCTTAATAGCAACCGATGAAAAAGAACAAGCGGCCACGACGCATCGACCATCTGTCCTCGTGAAAGAAGAAAAGCGTCTCGTTCGCATGCCATGACCATAAGGCCGCCTCATGCAAAAGAGAAATTCGCCTGATGAATAGTACAGCTAAGTTACGTGTGTTCGTAAAGGGGAAAGAGGGGAGGGGGAGGGGGAGGAGGAAGGAGGGGACCTTATGAAACTCGTTTGTCGATTCACAGAGGAGAGCAACCACTCGTTTCCAAAATTCGAACGAAACTAAGAATGTTGTTTTGTATAGG
>NW_006264191.1:270900-292904 GCF_000469605.1 Apis dorsata | reverse complement strand
TTTTTTTTTTTTTTTTTTTTTTTTTTTTGCTTATTTCGTTAAGTTTGAATGATTTTTTTTTTTATTATTATCATAATTGTTGTTGTTGGATTTATAGATGGGATAGAGAATTAGAATTGATCTATTTTATATGATTTGCTTGGTTTGAAGACTTTTGATAAATATTCTTTCTTTAAATATCCAAAATTAAAAAAAAAATTAAATTAGATTTAGATTTGGATTAAGTTTGTTTTAGATTGCAATAAATTATTTCATAAAAATTAATAAAAATATCATATTTTAGCAAGTTTAAATTCTAGAAAAATGTTGCATTATAAAAATCATTACAATGACGCGAGCTTTAAATTAAAAATGATCTTGTATTTCAAACATGATTTTTTTTTAATAATAATATAAATTTTATATGTCATTTTAAGAAAAAGAAGTTAGTTTTAATTCTAAATTTTGTTATTCAAAAATTTTTATTTTGAATAAAATTACAAAATAAAAACTATATTCATAAAAGTATCAATAATGTTATATGAATTACCTGTACTTTTTCAAATTTTCTGATTAATTTATTGTTTTAATAATAATATGTATAAAGTTTTAATAAAAAAAAATCTTTCGCAATATTATTAAAATTGGAAAAAATCAAACTATAAATACCCTAAACTATTCAATTACCTTGTTTTTGAAAAAACTTTTCAAAACCTGTTTTTTATTTTTATCAAAAAATAAAAATTGAAAACTGAGATGTTTTTTTTTCACATGTTACATATAAAATATTATATCAATATATGTAGATAATTTTATAAAATTATTTTTGAAACTTTCCTTTTATCACTTCGAATATTTTATTAATAAAATAAGATTTTATAAATTTATTATTTAAATCATCATATTGACATTTATTGAGCATAGTATTTACCTATCAACTTATTTCGTCCAACGTGAATTTTATAAATAGATCAGTCATGCAGATTTCTTCATGACATCACGATCTATGATTGATCGTTTTAGAAAGTATACCGCTATCAATGGACATCGCTTTAAGCATTTATAACATGAACATTTAACTTGCATACTATCTTAATGTGTCTTGGAATGTGATCAAATTTTGATGTCAAAAGAACTTCAAGGTCATATCAAGGTCGTAAAGTCAAAAATAACCAAGATCATAATTTAAAAATGTTATATGGGCGAAAAAATAAGTGATTTTCTGCAAAAAGTTTTAAGAGCAAAATGACTGAAAATAATAATTTTTCTCTTCAATATCGATATTTCTCTGTCAAAACATGTATATATAAATACAAGATAGCTATAAAACATAAATAAATATATTTCTACACAAACGAAAAATTAAATTCTGTTCCAAAATCTACTCTCTTCAAATTATTATTTTATTCAACAATCGGATATTATACAATTACTAATATTAGATTTTCAATGTTTCAACAAACAAGAAATAAAAAATACAATATATTCATCTCCTACATTTAAAGCGTTTCAATCAAACGGAAAATAAATATTTCATTTATTGTCGAATCCAAATATAAATATTAAGTAATATTTGTCCGTAATTTAGAAATTAAACAAAATTGTATCTTCAAATAGTATTTACTTATATTTGTTTTCCAATATTTGTTTTAATTCAAATTTTCCTCAATTCTACATATATATAATATATATAATTCAATTCAAACACGCAAGAATAAATACATCAAACAAATATATTTATCGGAGTCCATTTATGTATATATTTAAAATTTATAATTCTACAAGTTCGATTTCCCTGAGCTTAAGTCCATAACATATAATATAATATTTAGATGTCACATATTAATATATTAATATATCTTTAGAAGATCGATTCTAGAGGCTAAAATAAACACATTTAAATTATTACATAAAAATATCAATTAAACTTCATTTATTAAGTTATTGCAATTGAAATTTGCATTAGACAAAGCAAGAGAATAAAATAGCTATCGTTATATTATTCTTCGTTATTATTGTCACTTTGTTCTCATTTTATTTTATCTAACACAAACTTAGACTTTATGCTTATAACTTAATAAATAAGATAAAACCGACATTTTTGCATATCAATTTTGATATTTGAAAAAAAAAATTCACAAATATCATTTATTGCTTCCGTTACAGTTAATGTAATTTTAATATAATATAATTTAATATAATTTAATAATATAAAACGGAGATAATATTAAGTAATCTATTATTAACAGATTGTAAACATAATTTCGAATTATAATAGTATCAATGATTATAATTCGATTCATAAAGATAAATTTCGACTCGTTAAGCATTCAAATAGTGATTTAAAAAATTTATATTATGATTTATAAAAATTTACATAATGAAATGGAAAAAAATAAATGAAATTTTTGTCTTGTGAAGATTTTCCAAAAATTTATTATATCATATTCGACTGTGTAATTTTTCTAATGTTATTGACAAAAAATCTATCGAAACATAATTATTTATTAAATTTATTCTGCTATTCTGATATCAATTGATCAATTTTAAAAAATATTCAAAGAGACGATGTAATATAATGATTTAAGATAGTGATAATGTTATATAAATAATAAATTTTAATTACAATTTAGTTGTTATTTTTATTTAAAAATTATAACATGTTATAACTAAAGTAGTAAGTTAATATTAATAAACGTAATGTTAGTCTTAATAAACGTAATGTTTCTTCTTAATAAACTTAATATGTAATGAGTTAAAATATATTTTACAATAGAACTTTAATATATAACAAGGTTGAATTATTATTATATTAAATGTAACTTAATTATATTCTAAGTATAACAAATAAATATAATATGTAATTTATTTATATGTATTTTTTTCAATTTTAATTATATTAAGATTCAAAATTTAACAAGAATAGATTGATTTCAATGAAGAATATTTCAATAAATAAAAATAATTTCAATGAAATTATAAAAAAAAACTTATTTTTTTCATAAAAATAAAAAAATCTTTTCTATTTAAAAGCATCCTATCATATTTTTCAAAAGAAATATAATTTTTACTAGAGTTGAAGCTAATCTAACAATAGTCCTAAAAACGAAGTCGTGCATACAAAGAAGAAAAAGAAGTCATCGACTCTGATGCGACGTTGAAATAAAAATTTACACTTTGCTACGCTTTCCTCCATCTCTATCTTATTCGTTTGTTAACCCGTTTACCCTTCTCTTTCTACTCCTTTCTCTCAACTCCTTTCTCTCTTCCCCGCTTCACGCTATTATCCCCACCCAATTCAATCCCTTTATTTCTCTCCATCTCGCTCGTGACATCTACCGTTCTCTTTGTCTATAATACCTCTTCTCCTTTCGACTCTCATTTCTTTTCCTTTTTATGGAAACGAGAGAAGAATCGGAAACGCGTATCTGGAATCGTCAACGGACCGAGTCAGCGCGAACTTCACTTGAAACAAGAGCGAAATCCCTCTTTTGAAGCGACAACAATTTAATTTATTATTTGTTTGTTCGAACCGAACGTAATGCTCGCGAAATTTGTTAATATCGGGTATGACATTAGTTTAATGCTCGTTGAATCACGCACGGAAATCACGAAAGCCGATTGATGATCGCTTTGAACTTCTATCTCTGCTTAAATATTCGACAAAAACGAGATCTCGAAAGAATGGATTGGTTCTCTCTTCTAGCTTCCGCGAATATAGACTACGAAATCAATTGACCGCTCAAAGTCAATAGGCAATGAATCCCCACCATAGACGAAATTTATATAATCTGTATTATACTGAAATGAAGTGACTTTATGTTTATTTCAATAAACAACATGAAATCTTAATTTAAGAATTAAATATCATGATAATTTCAATTGAAACTTTTTTATGAATTTGTTATATTTTTCTTAACATAAAAGTAATTAAAAAGGTACACAAATATAAATAAAAAAATAAGTTTCAGATACTTTTTTTTTTATTAAGGACGTAACAATGTTTATTCTGATGTTTATATTGATTTTCATTAAGACAGAAAAATATATGCATTTTATTTTTTTAATATTTTTAATTTTAATCATATGATATATTTAATTATACATTTAAAATTAATAATTCTAATCATATGACTAGCAAACAATATTTTTTAAATAATAATAAAATTTCCGTTCTAAAATTTTGAAATCATTCAATAAATGTCAACTTAACTCATAATGTGAATAAAACGACAAATGTCATTCGGAGATATTTCATGGTCAAGAAAATAGTCTTGTGCAATCAATTAATTTCAGTCAAAGTATAATAACAATAGCTTGGTCGATCTTGTCATTCATGAACGTTTTTCAGGGAAATCGTGCCAAATAGACCGATTAAAATAATGTAACAGACTTATCTCACGTACCCTCGAGCAATAATAGTTAATGCTCAATCGACGATCCGCTGTGATTCCCCCTTGTTCTTCTCTCTCGCTTGACAAGAGCGCGGCCAATAAACCGAAAGCTCTTTCTGGGTCTCGACTAGTAGTGTTGCTGCTCGTGAACGACCGCGCACACGAAACGTTCTTCTCTTGCTCGCGTGATGTGAGCTTAAACCACGAGAGATCAATGCACGGCAACAAGAGAAAAAGAGAGGAGAGAAACAAAGAAGCCGTTCTTTCAGGGTGTTCACTCGAACGTGTGTGAACGTGACTGTACACAACTCTATTGGATATATATGTACATATGTGTATGTTACGTGACGCGCACTCTATACTACTACGGATCTTAAAAGAAACAGGAAAGAATTACGACACCGTAAATCTCAACCGACTATTCGAAAGCGAAACGTGGCGTCGTGGAAAAATGCAAGACGACAGCCGTTTATTGTGATCTGTGTATTTTGGTTATTTACGTCACGCATGGCTTTCGCCCTGGCGAAAACAGATTTGTAATGTTGGCAGCAATGACTATTAGTATCGGTTATGTTTCCAAATCGTGATGGAGAATTTAAAAGAAATGCGTAAAAGAAAAGAGGAATCTAACAAAATATATTCGTCGAGACTTGTTTATAAAATTGTGAATCATCGACGGAGTAGTCACAATGAGATATGTATATATGTATTTATGCAAATAAGCCTAATAATTCTGTGTTGATAACGTTCTCTCAATTAAAATATTACGAATCATTGAATTCTTCTAAGAAATGCATCGACAATATATTTTTTTTTGATCGTGATCTTTATCAATTTAATTAATTGTAAATTAATCAATATTTATATTTCATATATCTAAAATTATTTATAAATAAATCATTTTCTTCTATAAATAAATCAATTAGATCATTTATTTTAATTGAGAAAAGAAATTAATACATATACTGGATAAAATTTATTAGGAGCTTAGCGAAATGCAAGAGAAACGAGGAGAAACGAGATAACACGGGAATTCTGCATGCATACGCGAGCAAACGCAGTATCGACTACGTCGTAGTGGTATTATAAGTGGAGTGATAAAATGAGATCATCGTTACCGCTTCTCCGCGCACTCTGACGCATACCTATATACGTGGCAGACGTGACCTACACGATACAATGACATTCGTGTATCGTACATCGCAAAAAAACAACGTATGCATATATTTACTGATGTGTTTACCGCCGGTTGGCCGAAAAACGGACGTGCACTGCAACACGGCTACAGAGTACGCTGCATGTTGCGTCAGAGTGTATACCGGTGAAGGTCACGCGTTCCAAAACGCGTGATTACGTTACGGAGTTAAAAAAAATCTAGACTTGGTTATAACTTAAAAAAATTCAGTATCAGGAAATTTATGATATTATCTATTAACAATCGAATTAAAAAATATTTGAAAAATCAATTAAAAAAGAAAAAGTTAAATTATAAAATCGAACAGTGTAAATTAATGGTTAAATTTAAATTTGCATTAAACTTGGATTAGGTTAAATGATTTGATTATTTTATATAAAAATATATTATATATATTAAATTTTTTTAAATTCTATTGATATCTCATCGTATTAACAAAGATCAATAAAAAATGTTTAATACTTCAAAACAGAGCTTGTAATATTCAGCTTCAAACGATAATCATGATACTGAGAAAACACACTGTAAACACGAAGGAGCAACGAGGCGAGGATAGGCGTAATAACAAAGGTCACGTTCCGAGATCCAACGACGGTACACGCGTTCGTTGCCATGTGCCAATGACATGGCACACACAGGCATACGGGCGCAACCACGATGAAACTTCCCGTAGATCGAAGGAGAAAGGAAAAAAACACACATATGTGTAAATATACATGCAGCAAAGCAATACTCACCTCTTTCCCTTCGTTCAATATACTCGGCGGCCTGTAGTAGGGCAGCAATGCTCATATTTCCCCGGTTTGGCGTAATTCTGGCGGCTTCGGTTCACTACCTCTTTCTCTGCAATCCCGGCACACACACCGATGATCACCGCCGCGCGCGGCGACACACAACGCGATAAACGTTCAGAACGCACACCACGAGCAGCAGCCTTGTATACACCGCGGCGATCTGTATTGTTGTTGTTGTGATGTTGTTGATGTTGGCTGGCACTGGTATTGCCGCTTCTCGAACTTTTCTCTCCGCCCGCCTGTTCAACCGCCTCTCCTTCTCCGCCCCCTCTTCCACCACCGCCACCTCTTCCTTCTTTTCTCGTCCGTCCGCGCGCCTCGCTGGCTGCGTTCGCTTAGGTGCACGTAACACACACGCGCGCGCGAGACTAGCCCGATTTCAAACGCGCACTAGATTCACGGACGGCAAATCGATGGCCAGGCCTTTCCAACCGCGTTACGCATCAAGAACCGTCTTTTTTTTTCTACTAGATATATCTCGTCAACTGTTTCGTAGTATTAATTTCCTTTCGTAGCCGTGTTTTTACCGTTCAACAATTTTCGATCTATCTCGTTCGCGTTTGTCTTTATCTTACTCCAAGTTCCACTTGCCCTTCTACTCACACGTCAGTTTACTTTTTTCCTTTTCTATATATTTGCTTTTCCCGCTCAATATCGTTTCACTTTACTCCTGTAACGTTATTGTCCTTTTCTTTTCTTTCTCTTTCTATCTTCGTCGGTTCTCTTCTTTCTTCACCTTCGTTTCACAACATTCACTACGATCACACCAAATCACGTGAAATAAAAAAATCAACAACCGATAGAATATATGCGAGACAAGAAAATACGACGCACTGCTGCTCCACACTTCCATACACGGAGTCGCGTGCGAGCGAACCGAAAGCGTATTTCACGAATACATACACAACAAAGACAGAAAACAGCGCGCGCAAGAGAGCAAGTAAGCGCGAACGGTACAATTGGAAAGAACACTATAGTACAGTCACTAGGCGAGTCGAAAGGGTCGAGATTACGCGTGTCGCTGGTAATTTATCGCAGACGCGAGCAACTGAGCAAGCGAATGAACGAATAAACGAATGCAAAAGAACCTGACCTCGATCAGCGGCCGGTTCGACTTGTGCGCGCTCGACGAACTATTATTTTTGGTCAGGAAACGAGTATCGCGTATCGTATACAGCGTGCATGTGCATGCGACCACTTTACGTGCCGGCTACTTGTTTTGTGCAACGACCTTGAACGCGTAGATCTTACCGAGATCTTACCATATACCAAATGGCTGAAAGAATGGATTTAGATGTTGCGATATTTCGAATATATATGACGAATTTTATTATAGTGATTTAAATGGAATTCAAATGGAATAGAGAGAATTATTCCAAAATAAAACATAAAATTTTGAATTTTCCAAAAAGGAAATTTTCAGTTTAAATAAAACTATAATTCTTTTTCTTAATCTACGAACGTAAAACTCGGTCAACTGCTCGCGAGGTCAATGATTTCCATCAAACATGCAATACGCAGTTTGTGGTAACAGATAGACACACATAGAAACTGATGTGACGTAGTATACTAATAAAACCACAATTTACTTGTCAGAGAAAACGTATATTGTCACGCACAAAATACACGTAAATCTTCTAGAAACTCGCATCATACGCGAGCAATCACAATAATACTCGTATAGTTTTCCGTTCACGATGAGCACACAGAAAGGCGCTCCCTTGATTCCGTTCTCGACTGGATTGCAAGCGACTTTCAGTACACATGCACATTACACCGCACAAACATGTCTATACACACGCATGTAATGCGAATGAAAATATGTGTATACGTGATCGGTAATAAATGTGATTCCCATACAAGAAACAACGGCAACACGGTGGTGCATACACACGTTCACGATATGTAGAGAATACAGCGCGAGAAGTGATACGCAATACACGGAGTAACATTAAAGATCACGCGAATGTATACCGCGTATCTGACAATATACATTATCGCTCATTTCTGACGTTTTGATGTGAATGATACCTCTTTGCTGTATACATGCACAGTAAACGCATGTGTATGTATGACGTCGAGGATCGAGTATATTTCGACCCTATCGTCCACCTAGTGACATTTGGCACGCCGGATACGTTCGCTCACACACGAAAGTAGGTGCAGCTGAGCGACGTCGTAAAGAAAGACGGTCACTGTGGATCGGCACTGCCTAACACTACTACTGCACAGGTTTTCGCGGGTACAAAGTGGGGGTCTAGTCAGGACAAAGAAAAGGAGGCTCGAACTGACCGACGACGACGAGCCCACGAGCCCCCGACGACGACGACGACTACAACAAGCCGACGAGCGAGCGACAGCCTGATCCGCACTTCGCGAGCACTCTCACGCATTTATCGATGTCAAACGTCTCTGCACCGTAGAAGCACCAGGCGTCGTTTCTTACGATGTTCCTGATTGGCTAAGCGGTGCGCGAGTGCACTGCCTCGGCCAATAAACGTTGATAATACGGCGCTGCCGTATGAGCCGCCACCAGCACCGGTGGTGTCACGTGAATCTCATGCCCGAAAACAAAACAAACAGCTGGCTGTATTCCTTGCCTCGCTCTCTTGCACGCTATCGTGCGTGTGCTTTTGATGCATGATATTCTTGGAATAGACAGAAGTAGTCTCTTTTCCATGAATAATATACTAAAATTGACAAATTACATATGCAAAAATTAATCAATTATCGATTGTATCGAGAATCAATTTATAACAATGTGATTGATTTTTAAATCATTTGAAATGCATTCATTCTCTTCTTTTTATTAATCTATAATCTCCTTGTAAAAAAAGTAATATACACATTATTATTCAAATTAAATTCAATATTAAATCTAAAACATCATTTAATATTTTCTTATATTAAGAATTTAAGATTATGTATTTGAAAATTCATACAATCGCGCCATCTTTTGCAGTCTATTTGCCATTACCTATACTTTTTCAAATTGGTACTTCTGAATCTCTCGAGATCTATGTAGTGTTCGATATTGAGTTTGAATATAACGAATCTATACTTAGATTCGATAAATTTTGATAATTTTCTATATTATAATAATAAAAAACATGTGTTAAAAACAAATAAAATATTGTTAATATTTATAAAATCTATAAATTTTTGTGATTATTGTCAAAGGTTAGAAGAATTTCTTCAAAGACGCGATTTCTATACGAAGTTGATGAGTAAGTAAAAAAATATTTATAATTTCTATATATTTTATTTGATTTCAATAATGAGGATTAATATTTGTAATAATGTACTCATATAATTACATATATCTTAATTTTAATAGTATTTATCATTTTATTGATTATTTTCGAGTACAATTATTTTCATTTGTTATGCACGTGACAGAAAAAATTGTACGGTATTTCCATACAAAATCTTTGAAATTAATATATTTGTATGCAAATATGCAATTAAATATAATTGATTTTATTAGTAAATATTAAAAAAGTAAATAATAAATTTAATTAAATTTTTAGATTATAAATATATGTAAATATATATATTTATATCACATCTATTCAGGTTACTCATGTAATAAAATATTTATTTTTATTATATTCTGTATAAAATAAATACTTAATTTATTAAATTATCAACAATAAACAAAAATTATGAGATATAATATATGAAAATAATAAATTCATAAAAAAATTTGTAAAATAATTAATGTTTAAAATTTCATTATATCTGTATATTTTTTATATCATTGAAAAAATAAAATAAAATTAAAGATTAAACTATATAAAATTTTATATAAAATTTTCTATTATTCTATTTTTTATCTATTATTTTATATCTATATTATTTAAATTATTTTTATCTTTTATCTTTCATATTTTAGCATATTAATAAATTTCTCAATTCTTATTTTTTTTTTAAATATATAATTTTTTATTCTATATCTATCTTTTTTACATTCCTTTCTTGCATATATCATTTTACTATTTATATAAATATAAGAAAATTTGTAATTTTATAATATGAAAAATTACATGCGAGATACAGGAATAATATCAATTAAAGCAAGTGCATTTTGAAGTACAATTTGCAATGCATGTAGCATATATAATCTTGTACTCATTGTTGGAATCAAATGATCATATGCTTCCTATAATGAAAAAATTATATATAATAAATTATTTATCATGCAATAAGATTTATCATTTAATTATAAATATTAATTAAAAAAATAAATCAAATAAAAAAAACTCACAGTTAAAATTCGAATTCTACGATAGTAGATACTAAATTTTTGACATAATTTTGCCAAAAATATGCAAATAACCTGTGGATTTACTTGGAATATAGGATCATATTTTAAACAATCTTTTAACATTTGCTGATATCCAATAATAAAATTATATATAAGTTCCCATTCTTCCTATAAAGTATAGAGTTATTTATTTAGCATATATTTGTTCTGAACAATTGGAAATAATAATAATTTAATATTTTGTAAATGAAATACCTCTTGTTTTAATAAAGAAAAATCTATATCATTCATGTGTGGTAAATTAGGATATTCTCCTTTTAATCTTTTATGATTATACTTTTCAATAATGGCTGTTATTCTTGCTATATTATATAATATAAAACATGCACCTAAAAACTAATAATGATAGAAATTGTTTCTTCAAAAATTCTACATAGTTCATGTAAAATTTTGAATTGAAAAAACCTTTTGTATTTGTGGTACTTTTATTAGTTGCAAAATTGCATCCAATAAAAACAGGACGACTTGGTTTTACAGATAATAATTCAAATGTACTTGTTGCTTTTGCAAGATCTTCAAAGAAATCATTTTCTGTTTCTATATTGTATTCTTGTGTTTCAAAATATTTGTGTTCATTTGATGCTTTTAATTCTTTGATTTTATTCTTAACATATTCTTGATATGTTAATTTTATCTCCTTACAATTTGTTTCAATATTTTTCACAACACCACATATATATCGCTTATAATTTTCCTTTACATTTCCTTGCGATTTAGAAGTAAATACAAATTTATAATCAGAATTTTCATCTGCTATTTTAAACCCATGTAGATTTAAAATCTTTTTGGTGACACATTGTATTAAATATAATCTTTTAGTTGTAAGTTCTGATTCATTATCTTGAAGCGATTTTAAACTAAAAATCTTATTAATTGAAACAGTTTTTCCAAAATTATGTTTAGCTGTTATAACTGCTTTGATTGCATTTTCTATAAGGGGAGTACGTTGTAAAAACAAACAGACTCGTTCTTTTTCTAAAAGATATTTTTGTAATTTTATAGACCAAATATTGCTAGATGATATTAATAATTGTAAAACCTGAAAAAATCAGTATCATCAAATATTTTTTACTCCTAGAGATAGGTTATGTTTATCTTGTTTGTGATTTATTTATTTTCTTTTATATTTTACCTGATTTGAAATATCTGTATCAGTATTATTATTTATGCTTCCATCTTTAATATGTAAAAAATGTTGCAAAATTGTTGTACACTTTCCATCACACTTATCTGTATCTTTCAATACATTTCTCCATATTTTAAGGCTAAGTAAAAAATATAATTCACCATTTATTGCTAAATTTTCATTGTTTATTTTAACAATTGATATATTTTTGTTAGAATTACCACTTAAATATGAAGTTATATTATTTGTAAGTAATTCCATGCAAATAATTGATGTGTTTTCCATTTGTAACTCCATATGTCAGTTACTCCAATGTGAAAGTAGCTTTAATTACTGTAATAAAATGATTTTAAAATTAGTTTCATTTATGAAATTTACAAATTTCCCCTTCTAATATTGTTTATTTCAAATATTAAAAGTATTTGTAAACTATATAAATTTTTAATCTAAATATTTTTTATAATTGTCATATAAAAAGTAATCAAGATTAACATGAAGGATATAAAATCAATAAAATAACACTAGATTGGTAAATTTTACATATTATTTGCACTTTTTAATAATTAAAATATGCAAGTAAAATAATTAAAATACCAATTTTCAATAATTTCTTTATTAGAGTCACAAGTCGAATTGTGCAAATAAGTGAATATGTAAATATTAACATTATTATAATATTCGCTATCCTTAAGGTATACGTATATATCTTACAAAATCATCACAAAAAACAATTTTCTATTTAAGCGTATCTAAACTGATCGATCATTAAGTAAATTTATTCGGCCATAATACTATAATTAAATTCTATAATTTACATTATTCTTTTTTGATATCAATTATCACATAGAATGATGATATTTCACATATGCTATCGCAGCCAGTTCCTTGCAAAATTCTTCTGTTACGATCACACTTTCAAACAGGATATTTTCTTTTTCCCTAAAATTAAAATTACAAACTATTTAATATCAAACAACAATAATAATTCATTTTTTCTCCAGTACCTACCCTTCGTGAGAACAATCTTCCAGCAATCGTTCTCGTGTTTCTTTAAGCATTTGTTTGTGATCTGGCGTCTTTGGTACTTCGTTCACCAGCTGCTTGACGACTTTTTGCAAACAAGTGAACAAGTTCTTTGTGCCGGGTGCCAGCGGTAGTAATGGATTTAATAAAAATTCATGCAGGTACGGATGAGGTAAAAGCGCCAGTCTTGAGATCACTACAGTCAACTGCAAATTGACCTCATACTTTTGCTTTGGAATATTCGTTACTTTTTCGAATAGCATCGTCATGAACGGGCCCATATAGAATCTCACGGAACAATGATCCGCTTCCGGTCTAGAATCAGAACTCGCGGAATCGTCCACAGTTATTGCTTCCAGTGGCCAGGCCATTAACGAGCAATCCGTCAACACAGTAGAATACTGCCTTTCCAAATCAGCCATGTATCGCTCATAATTATTTACGTCCGTGTCTGTTTGTAGATAACGAGGAATCAGAGACAGAAAACTGAAAATAGAGAACAAAATTGAACTGAAAATTGCGCATTACAATGATACATTTGCGTATATATTATTATATTCAATGAATCGAATGAAAAAAAAATTTTGCCAATATAATCATGTTCAATGATTTATTGAAATGATCTATTGATAATTTCTAATTAAATTATACATTATTTGTCAAGTATTAAAAATATATAAATTGAGAATTTTATAAGAAATATGACTGTTGTTGAATTTTAATCGTGAAGTTTTACAAAAATCATTTTTGTTATGAATATTCTTCAATTGAATAATTTCTTTTCTACATTTTTGAATGATAAAAATATTTTTTCTTATTTTCTTTTTTTTGTAGAAGTTGTTCATTCGTTTCTAAGATTTTTTATTAACTGCTTACCAATTTACAATTCTATGAATATTACTAGGTGCTAATGTTCGACTATGACTTTGTTCATATGAAAGATCCAGCGAACCCTTCTTCTCCCTCTCTCTTTCATCTTCCTCATCGCTCCATGATGCAATTGCACTGTCCGCTGCGGTATTGTCGTAGTAACCACGCGTAGATAAATATACTAATACGAGACAATGCAATATATGCTCATTTCGTTTCTCTATCATTTCTTCAAACAGCTTCAACGTTTCCAATGTTAAATCATCGCTGTCCGTGAAACAATTATCTATCAGCCTATGTAGCACAGGTGATGTCCATACATTTGGTATCTCTGGACCTCTATCTTGACCAATAAGCCAATAACTTATTTCTAAAGAAAAAGAAATATTAATATTATATTTGACATTAATATTTTATAATTGATATATTTCAAATAATTGCAAAAGAAAAAATGAAATAATTCTATTATTCCTCATTTTATTTATTCTTTTTTTTTTTTTTTTCAAAAATTTTAAGTAATAGAATAAAATTGTTGTATAAACCTGTACATAAAGCGGTGGACGTTAACTCCTTCAAACACTTAGTAACCAATGCAGTAATAAGAACAACATGATGTTCAGCCAAAGATGGTGTTACGATTTTCTCTAAGAAATTTACTCTAATGCTCTTCGCCAATGCGTCAGCTACATCCGGATGTGCTTCCCTTATCAACTGATTACAGTAATCAAACCACATGAAAAATGCAGCAACCTGCCTGCAACCAGAAAATTTTTTCTCCTTCGTCCATGCTGGCGAGTCTAAACCCCAAGTGACGTCCACGCCATCGATTTCTGTTGGATCAACGTGCGCTGGAATGGCGTTGAACAGGTTCTCTAATCTACTCGGTATCAAGGTTGTTAAATGGCTGTTTGCTACCATTTGAGCGAACGATATATCCTCCAGGGATGAAAGAACCATTATTCCCTCGCAGGCTCTTATCCTCACTGTATTGTCCTGATGAGTGAATCGTTTATGTTTGAAAACTTTGTAGTTTGTTTAGTTTGAAACTGCATAATTAAAAGTAGGGATATTTAAATAATAAATTTATTTTCTAATAATAATTTGATAATAGGATATATAGACATATTTATATAATATAAAAAACTAATATAATTTAATAGACAAATCTTTTTATTTTTAATCTTGTAAACAAATTATATTTCTATTGCACCATATAATCATTTATAAAATCAAATGAAATTGAAAATCATTTGAAATTCTTTATACAAAAAATAAAAATTTTGAAGAATTTTAGATTGAAATATTTTTCAATATTTTTTCTATATGATTTTTCTTTATATTAAATATTTATCAAATTTTAAATGAACTTAATCTAAATTAATATTAGAATATGATAATTTATTACTTACTGCGGTATTTATATAGCTCAACAAGGCATCTAATAGAAGGCATTTTGATTTCTCTGGTGTTTTGGATCTGAGCAAACTCTGATCTCCATCTAAGCAATGAGAGTCATCATAAACATTCCCATATTCACCATCTAATCGCAAATCTTGAAGATTCTGTAAATGCGTGTCTATCTCGTTTATTAAAGCTACATCTTCATTTTTTTGCGAGACATCGTAATCTTGAGATTCAGAAGTTATAACACCCGAATTTTCACCACAAATCTCTTTCTGAATTACCGGACTCGAAGATTGCGAAGCATTCTCTGTTTCTCTAGAAGATATCGATCCATTCGATTGACTAGATGATCCCCTTGTCGTGCCAACCTTATTGTGTGATCTATTAAAATCAATAGATCGTCTCTTATCATTTTCCGAGTTAAACAAATTAGGATTTATTAGTGTGACCGCCTGAGTGTCTAATGGTTCGAATAGTGGATTAAAGTTATTATTCTTTCTTCTGGCTGGTATATAAGTAACCTTCTCCACTTCAATCCTTTCAATATTCTTCTTCGTAGTGGTATTTTGCCTCTGAATATTCGGAGCATCGTTTATAATATTTGTCACGTGAGGATACTTGCAAACTAAAAAGCAAAGCGTGAGAAGGAACTGGACTTCTTCGACTTCAATAGGCGAAGGTGGGTTTCCATTGCAAAGAGCGATCAACCGCTGCACCGGTCCATAAATAGACGTATGGTGCAACAAAGGATACTTGGATCTTCCTAATAGTTTTCTTAAGAAGGACAGGCAAACTGTCCTCATCCCTGGTGGAGTTTCCGCACTGGCCAATGTAGCCAGCAAATCCAGTAATTTGTGCTGCAACAGGTATTCGAGACATGGTCCTGGTTCATTTTCATTTTTCTCTTCTTCAAGTAGAATCTCCAATAATCTATCCAAATGTCGTGGTATGCCTGTGGTTTGTATGGGTACCTTGCAATCCGTCAAGTGGTTCACATAAAAATTCATAAGCTGTTTCCAGTGATAGGTGAAGTCTTGCAGCGGCGTGGCAGGCGGTGCTATCTGTGAATAATAAAAATCTATAAATATCGTGATATAGAAGAAAAAATGCAGATGATAATCGAAACGGCAACGAGGGATCGTATTACGTCATCCAAATCATCTTTGAAGAAAAATAAATAATGTGCAAAACACGGTAGATTATTAAATGTGCACATATTAATGAGATACGATCGACTGTTCGCAAGTGTAACTTGAAATAATTATATAAGATGCTAAATATAACGCACATGTTAGAATCATTAGACAATGTCGATACGCGCTCCAATCGAAAAGAATAAGTTTCGCGTGCCACTGTTGGCCAGCCGAAAACCGCTATATCCCTGTTTGTTTGTGTTTTTTTATCGGCGCCAAACGAGCGCCATTTAAATCGACCGTGCGCACACGCGAGATGAGAAGAAAAAAATTCGCAATAGCGGACAGTGTCATATTGACCACGATGGCCAAACGCACGGCATACAGATCGATATAGGTAGAACGTAAATAAATACAATGGCACGTGTAATGGTGTGTGACATTTGAACGAAGAAAAATCGTCATAAATGACGCGTAAAAAATATATACGAGCACGATCAATGAATAGTGCTTTAAATATTTTCGCGTTATTTACTATATTCTGTAAGGAAAAAAAAAAAAGAAACAAAAACGTACATGTTTTTTTGATCGAATAAATGAAGAACACGCAGTCGCGTAAGCGAGAATAAAGTCTAATAAACAACGAAACTTATCAGGGTTATCACTCACCACGTCAATGGCATTCTTTAACGCGATTTGAATGCCACTAATCATTTTAACGTAACGTCCGATCCTTGTCCACGATTATTTCTCGCTATGCACGCGCCTCGCGGCCGTTTCTTGCATGATCCTCGCCCTCTTCTGCATAATTTCGCATTGTTCGCTTCGTATCACCGTACTTCTCTCTCACTGTCGCTGCGATAGCGAATTTTGCGGCTTTGACGTGTTTTGTTTCCGATTGCCGGCCACTAGGTGTCTCAAACGTATGTTATGACGTTAAATACGATAATTGAGAGAGGTAAAAGAAATGGAAATGGAAAATATGAAACTCATTGTGTATAATAATTCTATTTATTATAGCTTTAAAGTAATAAATTTATATTTTAATAAAAATTTTATATAAATTCAAATGGAATTCTTTATTGTAGAAATTTAGAATGAAAAAAATAAAGAATGTTTGAAAATGAATATTATTCGTAGCCCTCTATCGGAATATCTAGAAAGTTTCAATGCAGTATATTTCGATTAGACATATTCAAGGTTAAAAAATTAAATATATACATATATCGAACTTATAAATTTGAATTGAGTAACATGTAGTTGTTTTTCGATTTTATTATGAATATTATTTTTTTCTAATTATAATAGAATGCAGAATTATATAAAAAATTTTATCATCTCTACTTTATATAATATAAATTATTTAATTAATGAATTTATATTAAAATTGCAAATAATTGACATCAAATAAATTATGGCATTATCTTTAATATTTTTCCTTCCTATATTATTTATTTTTGTCTAATCAAAGTTGATCGATATGATGATTGATAAGATTAATAGATATTTGTCTAAACATAATAAAATATTGAATTATTGAGAACATTTATTTTTTTTATTTTAGATATTCAATTATTTGATTAATACAAATTACAAATTATTTCAATTAACATAACAAAATTTGATAAATGAAAAAATTTTTTAAATTATTTTATTCTAATATAAGCAAAATTTATTTACAATTTTACTAATTCGTTTATATCTTTGGCCTCGAATTTTTCTTTATCAATGTAAATATTCTATTAATAATTATCTTATCTTTATTGTACTTTTCTCTTAAATAAAATTTCCTGTTCTAACTATTACCTGTTGTTTTCGAATAATTTCGTCTAAAAAAGAAATTTCATTTAAAATTCCGTCAAAACAAGTAATATAAATATAAATCGTATTAAATATTTAAATTATATATTTATTAAATATATATAATATTAATATATTTGAAATATATATTAATATATATTACAGAAATATTTCTAAAATCTCCCAAAATGTTCTCAATATCCAAACACTATGTGGCAATGGCACATCGATTGTGGAAAACGGGATTTATGATGAATTTTATTTTGCACCTTTAACGTGTACACATCTCAACAATATTAAACAGTTCGTGAATGTAAAAAAAAATTGCGACGTTTCGAAAGCGGTTCAGGCTCCGCCGAAATTAATCAATCAATTTTTTTATTCATTATCATGATTAACAAATAACGTGTTTTGTTCCAAATTTTTTTCTAATCATCTCATCATTCAAACAATTCATCAAATATTTTAGAAACACATTGTTTGATTCGATCTTGATCAGCTATGCAGCCAGATCGCATCTCTCGGAATTGTTAATTTTTCTTAATCAATATATATTAATTCGATGTTTGAAGAAAGGAATCTGATTATGATCGTACGATTATCGTCTTTTTTTTTTTTAATTATATTAATAGACACTAACTCATTTTGCACCGGTAATTAGTGATTCGACACATTTACATTGGCTATTTTGATATTGATACGATAAAAAATAAGCAGATGAAGAAGATTAGAATTTTTTTTTATTTATGGCTTCGTTTTCGAAAATTGTGTTAAGTATAGGCAGTTCTTATTTTATTTTTTCGAATTATTTATTTATTCATTTTTAATTAACTTTTCCTTTTAAAGTGATTGCAAGATTGAATAAATTTTATTATATATTTTCTATAAGTTTTTATATAATATTATTATTGCACACTTTTTTTCAAAATGAAAAAAATTCTATTTTATATTTTTGATTTTCNNNTTTTTTTTTTTTTTTTTTTTTTTTTTTTACATAGAATATTTATTATTCTTCCTGATAAATTTTTTAAATATATTTACTACTTCTTAAACAATATTCCAATAATCTCTTACTCCTATAGAGTTCATTCATTCGTATATCACATAGTCAAAAATATAAACCTATCGAATCAGACATTGTCACCGGTGTGAAACTGGAACAACACTAATAATAAAAGTCTTCACATTGCTTTTCAATTAATAAAATACGTGACAACGACATATCTGTATCGATATCATAAATGACTACAATCGTCTAAATCGAAACTCACGTGGATCCGCGTGATCGTGCTAAATATACCGTGGCTCTATTACTCACCACTTTCAGCCTCCACAGTCGTCGCAGCATCGATAACGAGAGACCAGCGAGAGATCGGAAACGAAAAACGTTCGATTCGACTCGATTCGAGGAAATTCAACCAAGAAAGGGGAATCTTCGTTAGACGGAGCGACAATTGAAATTTATTTTTTTTCTCTTTCTCTCTTTTTTTTTTTCCGATATATCGATATCAGCTCGTGCCAGGAAATCTTATCGCAACGACAATGAAAATAAGTACATATGCAACGGTCTCTATTACGTCGACAAACTCGATAACGTTCCTCCTCGTCTTGGCCAAACTTTTGACTAACCGCCACTTCAGTTTCGTAATCTGAGAATGCGATCTGAATGACAATCGAGGCGAAGCTCTCGAGCTCTGACGACGATTCAAATTGCGCTTTCGAGTCGCGTACGAGAGGGGCAAGAAGAGAACTTTGGAATTCTAGATAGATAATAGATAGATGGAGATAGATAATTCCTTTTTTTGATTTACATCTTGCCAGAATTGATTTTAATTTTGTAAAAATTATATAATCGATAAATAAATGATCAAACTTTGTTGCAATTTATTATTTTTCTAATGATGAAGATCTTAGATAATTTTTTTCTTTTTTTTTTTTAATAAGAGAGATGCATTAATAGCAAAAGAAAATTGAGTAATGAATTCTGAATATTTTTCTTATTTATTTAAAAATAAGAATTTTCGGATCTATATGTTTATAAAATCCCTTCTCATCAAAAAAAAATCAAAATACGATATCAAAATTTGATCACTTATTGATCTTGAGGTGACATTCTTTACATAAAATGTTCAGAAATTTAAGTATTTTCATGATAAATATTTTTTTTTTTTTTTTTCATTTATATTTCAAGAGGAATGATTTTATATTTATAGTAAAATTGTAAGAAAAATTGGACTTTGATAATAAGGGTTCTGTCAATAATAAATTTTTTTTTTTGAAAATTATTTCGAATAAAAAATATTAGAAAAATGGCAATCCGATTATCTTTTATTATGACTTCCTCTCGAAACATCTTATATTATTTTACTCCATCGATCTTTGAACTCCAAAGAAATATTCATTTCTTGACACGAAAGAATGGCGGAAACAGAGAGTTACGATTGAAATTGATTAATGTTATCATTAATCATCTATTCATATACACGCACACACACGCATATTCTCATTTTCATACTTTATTTTTTTAAATTTTTGTTTCTCTTCTTCATGAATGCACGTCATAATTTTAATTTAATCGCGACATCGATGTACGTCTTCGAGGGATCATTCTCGAGACAATGCTGTAAAATCGTCCAATGTATATATTTGCCTCATCATTATCGTAACAATAAAAGAACATGAACACGTTGAACGTGCACGACATCTCAGTAAACCTATAAATCTAAAAATATTTCAAACCGCCTAATCCCTTAAAATATTATTACACTTTCTAATAAATTTGTTTGCACACATCCTCCAGTATCTATTTGCACTGTCTCTCCATTATTTGTCTCGATATAATCTCATTTATACAATTATACTTGATACATTTATACTTCGATGCTCTCTTATCCTCGTTCACTCGTTCTTGTTCAGTTTGATCAATCATATATTTTGTTATAATAAGATTATTCTATGAATAAAATGACCATACAAATAGTAATAAATCATTCTATGTTAACCAAAGAACAACGTCCGTTTCTTTTTATCCTCTTCTATGAAGAAGTAATGATGAAACGTAAGAGAATTAGCTCGTAGAATCAGTCACATTTTCGTATATCTGTTTCTATTAAGAAAGAAGATCAATCGTACCAATATCTCATGATATATGATATTATTATATATGATATTATATTATATAAGTCAATTGCACACTAATTGCTCTTTGTCTCAAAGAACGATTGAGTTTCCTTCAAGTGGTTGCTTAGAGGCGCCATCTACATGTACATATCTGGCTGCACAGATTACAATAATAAGACTTTTATTAAATTTTATTTTATTTATTCGTTTGTTTGCGTGCAACCATGTTTGTTTTTAGATGAGAGTTTTTAATTATGAATTTTGCCTATTTTTTTCTTTTATTTAGTAACATATACTTTGTCAATTTGTAAATATTTTTTCAAGTACTGTTGCTTCCAAGTCTTCTTGTGTCTAGGCTATTATCTCTCTCTCTCGCTCGCTTTCTCTCTTTCTCGCTCTCTCGCTCTCTCACTTACTCACTCACTCACTTATTCATTCATTCATTCATTCATTCATTCATTCACTCACTCATTCACTCACTCACTCATTCATTCACTCACTCATTCACTCATTCACTCATTTACATTCGCACACGCACGCACACATACACACACACACACACACGCACATGCATACACACAGATACACTCTTTTACTTCATTCTTAACATTCATGCATTCTTTATTTCATTCTTTTTAATAGACAGAATTTCACTCGTTCGTCTATTTGCCTATCTTTTTCTTTAGTTTAATAACTAATTTTCTTTGACTTCTTCTTCGGCACATACGCATGACTTCATATATTTTTTGTGTATGTTATTATATTAATGGTGTGTCAAATTTGTATCGTTACTGCATATAACTTAATTTAATCTAAACTAAGGAGATGTGGCACAACCG
>NW_006264191.1:258528-270537 GCF_000469605.1 Apis dorsata | reverse complement strand
GTCTTCATCTATTCCCAGCAGCCACTGCGGCGACCAGCGCCGCTCCACGACCACTACCATCCTCGGAGAGCATTAATTCGAACTATAAAATTAAAAAAATTATCATATTATTATTTATTTGATATTAATTATATATAAATAATAAGTATAAATTAATATAATATAGATTATAAATTAATAATAATTAAAAAGTTATCTTAATTTTCTTTTTAAAAAAATTTATTTAAATATAATTGTTATTTTAAAAAATATTAATTTAGATTTACTTAAAATGAAATTTAATATTTAAATATTTTTTGATAAAAAAAATTTAAGTTAATAAATATTTAAAAGAAAAATTCAAAATAAATATGTCTAAATTAAAGTAAATAAATTAAAATTTTAATTTAGAAATATTAAGATTTTTATATAAAAGAAGAGTAAACTTGAGAAAAATAATTTAATTTTTCAGAATCTTTTTAAAAAAGATATCATTAAGAAAATTGATGACTTTTTTTTTCTTTTTCTATGTTATTTGATCTTGTTGTAAATGAGATTTAAATTATTTGCATCTCTTTTACATCTCATATTTTATAAACTAGATTAAAATAAATATATTTTTTTTCTAATCAAATATTTTATTTTTATAAGAAATAAAAGAAAAAAAGAAAAAAAATATAAATATTCGTGTAAAAAATAGTGAAAAATATCAAAGATTTTGAAGTAAAGATATATATTCTGCATAATGATAAATATGCAGTAGTTTTTTTAAATAAAAAAAAAATATTTCTTTTTTAATCTATAGAATCATTCAAAATCTATTTCATTTTTAAATATCTCAATTTACATTTCAACAATTATTGAAAAAAAATCACTTAATAATTGCTTCAAAAATTAAACAAAATGAAATAGAAATTTTTATTAATATTTTTTATTTCTTCAGAACTTTGGAAGTTTAAAAGAAATTTTTAAGAAAATTGAAATGAATAAATATATTAATAAAGAAATAGCATATTATAAAAGATTAAAGATTGTTTGTTAAATTTAATATAATTTATAATTAATAATATTAATAATAATTAATAAAATTAATTAATAAAATAATTGCATATATTTCTGTATTTTCATATTTTCATAATTAAATTAAACTAAAATACAAATAAATTCTATATATTAAAACTAAAAATAGAAGAAAATAAAATCTCAGAAAAATGTTTCTATTTTTCTTACCTTGTGACTCTGTAATTGGCCTATTTTCTCGGTCATAAGATTGTGAAAGTGTGGATGATATCTATATACCGAACCATCAATTCCAACGACAACATTATCTTCGCCCATTTTATTCAACAATGTAGCGATTCCAGCACTGGCCAAGTGAGCTGCTCTCCTTGATACAACAGAGCAAATGTACTTAACGTTCTCGCAGTCTTGATCAGTAACATTTCGCAGTCCTAATTCTGCCAATACTTCACGACAATTTGTATATTTTCCATTAGGATCACTATAAGAAAGAAATGGAAAGATTAAATTCATAATTCATAAAATAAAACATTTTAAATTACCGAAATATTAAAATTTAAAGAAAGTAATAAATTATTAAATTATTTTTATTTTTCATTTTTATTTATATATTTCATTTTTTAATTATTTATGGATTGAAAAAACAAAACGTAGAAATGAATTTCTTATTTCTGACATCTAACATTTGTCTTTCATTTGAAATAATATTCAAATCTGAATTTGAACAACAAATTTTTTATCGAAAATTGCTCACAAATTATATTAATAACTTAAAATAATATAATTTTTCCCAAATAATGCTTCTTATTATGTAAAATTAATTTTGAATAATAAAAAGAAATTCTATAGACTAGATTTTGAAATTAGATTTGAAAATTAAAAAAAATCTTGCAAGAAGTCCTACTTTGTGAACATGATTTTATGCGACAAAAAAATTTATAATATAAACAATAAAAATAGCAAATATTTTTGCTATTTTAAATTTAATTGCTATTTAAATTGTAAATGTATTTTCTGCATGTTAATTTTATAGAATATATACGCATATAGAATATCTCGCATAATAAATTTGAAAAATTAGTTTTTTCAATATTCACAAAGAAAATAATCACAAATAATTTTGATATTTTTTATTTCATCCTATTAGACAAATTTTAGGTAAAATTTAATCTTTCTCGATACTCACTTTTCAATTTCTGAAACGTATTTCGCGTAGAATCTTCCACGTTTTTTGAGCTCGTTGATAGGCTTTCCATTAAACAATAGTCCAGCGTTTATCGCTTTCTCAATGAGCAACCTTACCAATTCTCCCATATACATGCCAGAGATCATTTTCTCGAACACTTGTTTCTCCGGATTAATCGAATTCTGATCGACATCACGATCAATATCCGTTGATATAAAATCAAGAAGTGTACCCTCACCGAAAGCACCCCATTCAATATTAATCAGCATTTTAGGTTTTCCTGGTAATACGTTTTCTGGATACACGGTTTCTATGTTTTCTAACTTTTCTACATAGCAAGCATTGGTACCAGTTCCTGATTTAAAAAGAAAATAAGAAGTATTAAAAATCTTAAAAGATATTTAGATATTTGTTTTTTAATATTATATTAATAAAATTTGATGTTTTTTCTCTTTAATTCTTAACTAGCTATAATAATATAATAATATAATGTACATATTCAAATGTACTAATATTAACTTTCTGATTGAAATAAATATTGAGATAAATAAATAATAAACTTAGATATTCTATTACTATATAAACTTATGTAATGATTAAATTAATGAAGTAATACGACAGAAATAATAAATAATAATATATTTTTTCAAAAAACTTAATTATAACATAAATTTCAAATGAATTTTACTTTATTATTTTCCATTTTCTCTTAAAAAAAAATATTTTATGAAATTAAGAAAAAGAAAAAATAATTAATTATAAATAATTTATAAATATTATAATTTATTTTAATTTATTTTTTAAAAGAAAAGAATTTTTGAGTTTTCGCATATTGGATAGAAAAAAATATTAAAATTGTATAAAAAAATTCATATTAGAAAATTCATTTTATATTGAGCATATTGAATTATCAGATCAAGATTAATTAGGACTTTATTTTTGCTTCTGCGTTTTTACATTATTCGATTTATTATTATCAAAACGATAACACTTCGTTTTTGTGATGCTTGAATATTCAAAATATGCATAGAGATAAAAATGAAGAACAAAATTTTTAAAAAAATTTATTTAAAAAATGTTATTAAAAAAAATGTTATTAAAATTTATTAAAAAAATTCTCTTTCTTGTAAAAAAAATACGAGAATAAAATTGTATGTAAAAATTTTAAAGAGATGTTTATTATTATAGTAAAAAAAAATCAAAATTCAATCATTTTTTATTCACGTACCGACAATTAATCCAATACGGCAATTCTTGTTTTTCCAAGCGCATGACATCAAAGTGCCAGTAGTGTCATTTAAAATGGCGCATATCTCGATTTTCACATCCTGTATAATAAATCATAGTTAATATTTTAACTGCATATATACATATAACAATCGTTCTTATCATTGTTTTTGAATCTTATTACTCATTAATACTGTTACTATACTGTTGATTAATTTAAAACTCATGATATTTATATTTTAATTTTTTTTTAAATAAAATGTATGATTCTATCGCTCATGCAATTTACTATAATATTAATTTTTCAATTAATATTATTCCAATATTATTCCAATTTCCAAAGCTTTACAAATTAATAAGATAAAGGAAAAACAATAATCAAAATATCAAAATAACTTAAATAACTAAGAAAATGACCTAAGTATTCAAATAAAATTTCATAAAATCATCATAAAATCTTTTAGTCCAAAGAATTACAGTTTGTGATTAGTCATTCATTTGATCGTTAATGATCAAATCAATAATCAGTTATGTGATCATGATAGTGATTCATTAGTCAGTCAATAATCATTCACGAGTAATTCATTGACTAATAATTAGTCAATCAATGGTCAATCATTGGTTGATTCATTAGTTTATTATTTGATTTATCCAATGATTTAATAGTCAATCAATGAACAATCTATAACTAGTCAATCAATTAGCAATCAATAAATTAGTTTAGTTAATACTAAATGTTTATAAAAATAAAAAGAGAGCTATTTTTGATTTTGATAATTTTAAAAAGTCATTGTTCTGATTTCTGATTAATCAAGTATAGGAATACTTACATCTCTTCTCTTAATCGCCTGTTCAAGTAACTCAACTACATCTTGACCTATTATATCATCACATTTGAATCCCTTCGTCCACCTGACCAAATAGCCTTTGGTTAGCCCATGCTGTATCAATGGGAAGCTAAAAGTAAACCCAAGAGGTAGAACTTCATGCTGAAGATTCAAGTCCTTGATGAACATGGCCAAACATTGAGCTATGTGGTCGAAGAGTTGTACACCGGTTCCCACCATCAAACTTTGTGGTATAACATAGATTTTACTCTTCATGTCGAAATTCTGATTATCCAGAGTGATCAATAACACTCTGAAATTCGTCCCGCCAAGATCCAGGGCCAAAAAGTTACCCTTCTCTGTAAATCGATAACGAATAATCAATTTTGAAAAATATTTATATCAGGAAGAGAAAGAATAATGAAGATTTTATTGCTCAAATTATGGAAAAAGATGATATGAAAAAACGAATAGCAAAATTTAATATTTTGTTAAAAAAGATTAAGATACTTTTGTCATTAGGCATTATCCAAATAAATTATTTGAAAAATAATAATTATATATTATTATTTGGCTAATTGGTATTTGAAATTATCATGTGTTAGATTATGTGTTGAATGAATAAATGATTTTTTTTAAGATTATTTCGTTATTATATATTTCAAATAGGATAATTTTTTATTTTATTTTTTTGATATTTATTTAAATAATTTCTCAAATATATACTTTTTAATTTTAATATATCAATATTGTTAACTACGTCAGAAATAAATATTGCCATTTTATATTTCAATTCCAAGATATTATATTATAAATTTAATATTATAATAGTAATAATAATAATAATAAAATTTAATATAAAAATAATTAAATTTAATATATTAAAAAAATAATTGTTTTCTTTGGTAACTATAAACACAATATAAATATTATATGTAAAAATATGTAAAAATATGTAAAAATTCCTGAATTTTAAATTTAATAATTCATTTGATTCAATAATTTTTTATATCATATATTTATTTGTTATTTTATTTTTTAATAAATTCACTAAAAAAAAAATTATTCAATAATAATTCATTTGAAATTAATATAAAATAAAATTAATTTTATGTTATTTATGTTAACATAAAATTAATTTTATGTTAAAATAAAAATAATAAAATATTTAAAATAATAATTAATTAAATTAAAATAACAATTAAATAAAATTATTTCAAATAACTATTTGTTATCCTATTTCAAATAAAATATTCAAACCTAATATTTAATGATCTTCAAATACAAATATAAATAAAAGAAGAAGTAAAATTGTATTATAAAATATTACTTCTCAACATATTAAAAACTTAAGACTGAAGTCATTAGAATTTATCATAATAGATTTATCATAACTGAGTTTAATATGTAAGCACATTGTTTTTCTTCATAATCGGGCAATAGAAAGGCTATTATACGTATACATGTAATTGTAAAACAAAAATTCTGATATATTTATAGAAGAAGAAGGCATATTACTTTTATAATGCTATTATAAAAATAAAAATCCGGTTTAGTCTACATTCATTTTAAATAAATTAATAATTCTAAAAGAAAGAAGTTATTTGAAAAATTATTAGTCTAAACGAGATAAAGTTTCATGAAAATATTAATTTTTACATAATCAATATTTAGAGTTTTTATTTTGGTCTTGATAACTTTTTTTTCATTTTTTAATGTTTCATGCTAATAATAATAATTTTATTGTAATAATAATTATATTTAATAATAATTATTAAAATGGCAATGATCAATATCAACCGCTTCAAAAGTTGAGATTGTACAAGATTTTGTTGTTTTAGAAAATACTTGTTGTATGAATTCATCAATTCATCATCATGAATTGTTTAGGAAATTAAAAATTTTTGAAAATCAATATGAAATAAATATAAAAGCAAAACTAGATAGATAATTGGAAATTTTGAGATCTTTAATATAAATTTTCACTTTAAAATATTCAATCATTAAAATTATTAAGTAAAAATTCTTAATTAATCAAATCTCATCTGAATATCTCTCATAATATAATCAATATTTCAAAAATAATTCTTTAATATTTAAAAATAACAATTTTTAATCAAATCGAAATTTTAATAAAAACTTGGCAATTTCAATAAAAAGTAAAATTTTTGAAACATTAAATAAAAATAATATTTATAACACAATATAATCAACAAATATTTGAAAAGAAATTTTCATGATACAATTTTAATGAAATTAAAAAAAGATTAATATAATCTGTGATCTACATCATCTTCACATAATGTCATTTATAATATACTCAACTTATATGCTATAATATTTATAACATAAATATACATACATATACATAATCATAACAACATATACATAAATCAATATTTCAAAAGTAATTTTTATAATTTTAATTGAATAAATAACTCAATAAAAAGTTAATAATTTTAAAAAAAAATAACTAATAATAATTGAACAATATTCTCTATAAAAGTTATAAATCAATAAGAATCATAACTCAATATAATCAATAATTGAAAAATAATTCTTATTACTTTAATAAAACAAAATGAAAAATTGTATATATTATATTATGCAATGAAAACAAAATAACTTCAATAAAACCTTTCGTTAACAAATATTAAACAGATATTTCATCAATTCTTCTTTCATCAATTCAATCGTTATTTCCAACTCAATCATTTCTTTTTACAATCGATTCTATATCGATTATATGAATATCTACGTGTCTTCTTACCTGTGCCTTGGGGAAGATCTTGAACGTAGGTTGGAAAACATTTCGTTGTCGCAGTTGGATGCGTTTCCTTAGCTAGACCTTTATGTAATTGATCGTTCAAAGTGTCCATAAGCTGTCGAAGTTTGTCATCTGAGAGGATCATATCTTTACAGATTTCTCTAATCTGTAAAAATGCAAATAATAACGAATTATTGATTTGAATATAATAATGATACTATTATGAATTGGCCTTCAATAAGATTTCTTTGCATATGTATGCGTGTGCATTGATAGTGCAGCTGCATATTACATAACTCGATATATTTATTATATTTGTTATGTAGATATTCAGGGAAACTAAACTAAACTAACTAGGTCTATATCTTTTTTAAATTTCAATTCTTTTTCGTGACATTCAAATATTCATAATTCGTGCAATATTATTATTTATTATTATAAACTATGTTTATTATTTAAATTTTCTTTATCTATATCCAGAATATTAATATGAAACAGATTAAGAAATTCGATTTTAGAAACTAACGATAAAAGTTGGTATATAAAAAATATCAGTTGAAGTCTATTTATTAAATTATAAATTATAAATTTCCATTAGAAAGGCGGAGATACATAGAATGAGATAGTTGTATTTTCATTATTCTGTTTTCATTTTACTTTACTTAACATAAACTTATTAATATATATTTATAATTCATAAATAAGTCTTAATCAGTATTTTTATTATTTTTTCTTTCAGCCTCTGGAATTGATTTTCTAAAAATTCTACAAATATTCTACAAATATATTAACATTTTACGTATATTATGTAAGTATGTATTACATTATAGATAAGAAAAATTTAAATAATTAACATAGTTTTGTTATCGCAAAACATTTTCTTTAAATTATTTAACAATAATATTTAAAGGCATTTTTAAAAATATAATATTTTTATTTTGAAATAAATAAATATTAAAAATTAATTATAGATAATACAATTTTATTTACAAATTACATTGAGAACTATCACTAAGCTAAAATATATAATTAATATTTTTTTTAAATTAATAATTAAATTAAAAAAAATAAATTATAGAATTAATAGAATTAATAGAAATAAATTAATAGAATTTTATTTTATTAGATTTATTCTTATATGGAAAATTATAAATTAAAAAAAAACATGCAATATTTATTATTAAATATTAAATTAAATATAAATTTCATCTTTGCATCATGTTTTATGTATTTTTGTCTATTGTTCCTATTATGTCTAGAAGATTAAATATAAATCGAAATAGATTCTATATTATATGTATATACATCATATTAAAATTTAAAATTAGATTTTATTGCCCAATCACGAAATTAATGTATTAATTCAATAATAATTTTATTTAATATTATATTATAAATTTATTTAATATATATTATCTATATCAATATTAAATAAATCCATTTCATAAAATATTATGATCAAAAATTATATTTTATTTTATCATTATCTTCTTTAATTTCTCGTAAAATTAATATTTTAATATCGTTATTTTTTAATATGAATCGAGATTCGAAATATGAATTTATGCACACTAAAGTAGATTTTATCATACGAATATATTTTGAGGAATAATTATCCATTCTCAACTGACCGAATCAAAGGAATGCACGTGGAGTTTCCTGTACACTTCTATTGCGTTTCACGTGCACAGATGCGCGCGCATGCAAAGAAAACCGGGCGGTCAAACCGGAACAATAGTCGAGGACAATTATGAAGAGAGTGGCGAGTTATCGAGAATGAAAAGAGATGATATAACAATAGAATATAAAATTAAAGTCGAGAATGAAATATCGATTTAATTTATTAATTATAATCTATCTACTGTTGAAGTATTTAAACATTAAAAAATATATTTAAGAGAAATAAATTAATTACGATTAAAATGCGGGAAATTTAAGTATGCAAATATATATAAATTGTATTTAATATATATATAAAATATGTTAGACAAAATATTTGATAACGAAACATTGTTTAGTAATATTTATCAAAATATAAGCCTAAATAAATACAGTTTAATTTATTAAAGTTTATAATATTGAGAATTAGAAATTTTTTAAAAATTATTATCATTATCTAAATTTTAATTTACGATATATTCATTGAATTCATTTAAATGTATATTTAAATTTTATTAATTTTGGAATTTAAAAGAAATATTATTGATCTTTATTATTTAGTATATAAAGTTGAATATCGACTTAATAGATTTCTATTGAAGAACATTTAAACATCAAAGGATATCTGTTAAAGAAACAATTTGATTATTGGATACATGCTATCAATAAAAAGATGATAAAAGATTTTTAAAGATTTCTGATCGTTTCTTCGAATCATTTTTTTCTTTCTTCTTTAAAAATCTTGAAATATTATATATTTAAAGTTTATTTAATTTTATTTAAAAATGATGAACTTTATATTAATTTTTATTTTTAAATTTTATATTAATTTTTAAATTTCTATTTATATTTAAAAAAACTATAATCAATTGGAGAATTTTATATAAACGTTTACAAAATATTTAATATGTCAATCTAAATGACCTTAAATCAATTTGAAATAATCTTAAAATGAAAAAACTGGTTTATAAATTGACCTTCATGAATTACGTCTACATGCTTTTGTGTTCCCTTTCACTTTCTTTAATCTCCCAAAGAATTTTTCAATCCAATATAATTTAATATACAAACATCAGTAAATTAAAAAAAAATCATAGAATCAATTATCTATAGAAAAAAAATTTGGTTGATTTTTTTTATTATTAAAATCAATAATTTATATATATGTATGCATACAATTTGATTAAACATTATATACAAACTTTAATTTTATGTAATGTAAACTTAAATATAGGTCGAAAGATATATGCGGTTATATTTTTTCTTTTTTTCTCATTCCCATTCTTTATCGATTAATTCTGTTCTTTGATATATATAGCTTCGCACAAAGTTCAAGCTTTGAATTTCAAAAATAGGTCAGAAATTCGCATTGTTGTATCCAATAGCAGGAACAACAAGTAACAACAATTATATCGCGCTATTTATATTTTAAAATTTTTTCTCTAATTTTTATTTCAATATTTCTAAAAAAAAATGTAATTTTATAACGAATAAAAAAAATCTAACAAAAATTCATATTTGAGATTTAAAAAATTAATAATAATAATTTAAAAAAATTAATATTAATAATATTATATTTCTTATTTTTATTAATTAAATTCGTATCTTAAAACAAAAAATACTTAATATAAATAAATAATAAAACGATAGAACTATATTTTTATTATATTTTATTATATTTTTATTGTATATTTTGAAAAATTTCGTTATTGAAAAATTATTTTAAATTACATTGTTTATATTTTAAAATTTCAAATTTTTAAATACCTTGATATAGAGAAAAGGAAATGGACAAATATTTTAATTATAATAAACATTATAATAAATACATTTCATACATTGTATTAAATATATTTTTTTTTTACTTTGAATATTAGCCACAATCTTTATAGAGCTTTTATTTTTTAAAAAATTACAATACTATTTTTTGTAATTATTAAAAATTTTTGCAATAATATTTATAATTTTTCGCATTCTAATATATATTTTCTTTTTTATGAAAAGTTATATAAAAATTGTTTTTTTCTTATATTTGTCTTATTTTGATAAAAAAAAACATTATGAAATTTTTAATGAAATGAAACAATAATTGCATTAATCTAAAACATAAAACTTATTCCTATATATTAAAAACTTTCATAATAATAGAATTAAAAACTTCATATAATAAACATATTGCTTGAAAATCTCGAAGCATAAAAAGTTAATTATATATAATTAAATATAATTATATATTTATATGTATTAGCTTATAGTTTAAATAATTATTTGTTATAAATATAATTAACTTAATAATTACTTTCAGAAATATAATTTAATTTTGAAATAATTGTTTCAATATTTAATTTGTAAATAAATTTATATATATATCTAATTTTCTTTTATTATATGTAGAATTTTTTTTTAATAATGCAAATAGTTTGTAATTTCAAAATAATTCTCAATGCATTGCATTTTTCGACATAAAATGATTATATTTTAGATAAAAATAATGTGATTAAATTTATAGAATAAAAAATTAAACATATTTCTTAATTTTTTTATAGAAAATTTAATTTTAAAAGTAATATTTAATTTAACATACAATATTTTGTAATTTAATTTATAATAAGTTTATAATTAATATGCACGAAATAAAAATTCGTTGAATATTATTTTATTTCATTGACATATAAATTAAGATTTATTCT
Source organism: Apis dorsata (assembly GCF_000469605.1). Taxonomy (NCBI): domain Eukaryota; kingdom Metazoa; phylum Arthropoda; class Insecta; order Hymenoptera; family Apidae; genus Apis; species Apis dorsata. The sequence continues at coordinate 259,182 of NW_006264191.1, read as the reverse complement.
TACGAAGAATCAATAAAAAAAAATTACATTTTTCTAATTTATATAATAATAATATATATAAAACTTTCATTAAATATAAAGTTAAATGATAATTAAAACTTTGATTAATTAACATCTTTTTTTTAACTTTAATTAAGACTTCAATTATTTTAATTAATTTAGGTTCGTTATGATAATTCAAAATATAGAAAAAGTAAGAAGCAAAAGCTACTAAACAACTGAAATATCGTACAAATTACTATTACGATATAAGTCTAACTGATTATGACTGATATGATAAGAGTTTTTTATTAATTGTAACAAATTTTTCTTTACAGTTTTTTTTTTGTAAGAATTTAATTTCGATAATATCGACTTTATTTTTAGCAGTAATATTTGATATTATTTTTTAAAGTTTTAATTTAAAAATTTAAATATATTAAAGTTATACATATATAAACATTACATATATATAGTTATATAAATATGTAAATTTAAATATATTTATGTATGAAAATTATAAAATTTTTAAATATTATTAATAGAATATTTATATTCATGAATTATCAGTTATTTAAATAAAATAGAGAAAATTAATAGATTAATTATCTTTTCATTTAGATAATTTCCATACTTATTTTTGTATTTTATTTATTTATTTATTAATGTATATTA
>NW_006264191.1:257591-258336 GCF_000469605.1 Apis dorsata | reverse complement strand
AATTTCAAAAAATATTTTTATCTTATAAAAATACTAACAATATTTAAATTAAATAAAAAAAAGTTTTTTTACATTAAATAAAATAAAATTTAAATAATATTCAATTATAAATTATCTTATATTTTTTATTTTTCAACATTATGAATCAACATTTGATGTCATTTTATGAATTTAATTTAATTAATTATTAATTTAGCTATAAAGAATAAAAAATAAAAAAAAAATTATGAAAAATTCAATATAATGCAATTCATTTTTAATTAATTAACTAATTAAACAATTAATATTTTAATATTATATATTTTTTAATTCATAATTTGATTATAAAATTCACTAAAAACAAATTATAAACATTTACTTCAAATTTCAATTTTGATTTCACTTCCAAATCACAAAATGAATTATTTATATTTTAACGTTTCGTTTTATTTTTTCATATTTTTTAGACATAATATTAAAGAACTAAAAGCTAACTCTTCAGCTATTCATCCATAAAAAACCGTTATTTATAATAAATCTCCTATTTATTAATTTTATTAAATTAGATATCAATCGATATTTTTTCTATTCAATTTCTAATAAAAAAGATTCTTAAAAGAAAACGAAATTATAAGCTGCCTTTCTTTCTTAAATTTATTTATTTTTACGAAAGAAAAATTCAAATTTATAGAATACATAATAATTTCTATAGAAGAATTATCATTCAAAAATAAAGGCTTAAACGTTAAAAATATTAAAAATTTTA
>NW_006264191.1:242199-257512 GCF_000469605.1 Apis dorsata | reverse complement strand
TTTTTTTTTTTTTTTTTTTTTTTTTTTTTTTTTTATAAAAAAAATTAAATATTTCCGAACACGATCGCCTTCGATACATCTAACCTTAACGTTAATGTCGAAATTTTTATCGACTTTCATCGATTTCCATCTTGTTCCTTCTATTGGTGATAAAAAGCAAACAGAACAAAAGAAGCATCGAACGATTTGGGTCATGACACATTGGCACAGAGTTCGTGATCGATAATTGCGCTGTAAACAGTTCGCACGTGAGAGTTTTCGAGCGAAATCGGCCGCATGCGGACGCACTCTTTCGACTCCGAACAACCTTGACAATTTTGCGTCAACGTAGAATATCGGGGTTATTAAAGTGATTTTCGTGATTCGTTGTTTAATGCATCGCAACTGCACGTTCATCTCTCTATCGCTTCACGAATCTTTCGCGAACAATCGAATATGAAACAAATGTCTTTGGATCTTTAGGTTAGATATGTATAGAGGGCGTCTTGCTAACGAATTAAGTTAATTCTTTAGGGTAGAATAAAAAAATTAGAATTATTTTTTAATATATAATAAAAAAAAAACGTACAAAAGATAATTTCTACAAAATTAATTTTTTAAAATGCTATAAAGCAAAAGTTTAAAGTTTTAACTTTTTTTTTTAAGCATATTTTTAAACATATTTGGACTTTTCAATTTGATTTTCATTAGATTTTATATTATCAATTATAATATTTTTTTTGCTTAAATTTTTTATTATTTTAAAATTAATAGAAAATTATTAAGATTTTTTACAAAATAGTAAGTTCTTTTAATATATTTCAAATATAATTCGAATTTCTTTATAAAAAATTTTATATAGTAAAGAAAAAAAAGTTTTCAAAAATAATCTATTTTTAAAAATCACTAAATAAAAATTTTTAAATTGTTTACAGTATTTCACAACATTTATTTCTTATAAAAGTTATACATTCATTCAAAAAATTTGTTTAAAAATAAACATTTTTAGTATTTTTAAATAAGACATATTTAATATTTTATATATGTTATATTTTCTTATCAAAATCATTTATCAAAAAAGTAATCAATATATATATACCATAATGGATAAATATTAGAAATTTGAAGATATTTATTCCTTTCGGTTTGTATTATATATATTCTGAAAAATTAATAAAACTTAGAATATGCAGAAAAATTAATAAAATATACATATAATTGAAGTTAAAATTATTTTTTCAATAATATATAAACCAATATTTTATAATTATATTTCAGAAAAATTCATATAATTAATAATATAATTAAATTAATAATTTCTATTAAAAAATGGAATCATATTATTTTCATATATTTGTTAAGATTAAATCAATAAATCAATATTTTAGTAAATATTCTATAAATATAAAGAACAAAATTGCAAATGTTCATTTTAACTCAAAAATTCATATTAAATATTTAAATTTCAACAATAATATATTAGTTATTAACTAATATATAAAGAATGATTAATAATTTATTATAAAGATTTCAATGTATAATTAAATACATTATTATATGATTATTATTATGAATTATAATAAAATTTCAAGAACATCTATCAAGTCTTTAAATACACGAAATATAGTTTGTCCCTTGTTCGAAACTCCCGCCAATTTCCCTCTTTCTTCGTAGATATTGCATTGATCTAGTAGCGACGTCATCGACACACCCGCTTGCCAACCAATAGGACTTTATGAATGAATAGTATAATGTATTGTATAGCATGTACTGTGCATAAGCCACATGCACGCTATAGGAAGAATGTCCAAAGGCCAATGCACAGTGATTCGTACAAGTACACGTGGTGGAATGCCATTAGTTGAACTGATGACTTTTTATATATTCTACGTTTATCCAATATTCTCGTATACAAATCCACTCACAATGAGACGCTTATTGAAATCGCTTATTGAGATTTAATCGATTCTCATTCACAAAGTAATGACAATTATATTTATATTTATATAGAAGAAGAAATGCAATATAGCGAACTACATTTTAAATATTTTCACGAAAACATGTATGAAAACATATATAGTAGAAATGAATTTATTTTACTTTTCGTCTCACGCAACTCCATTTTTATTTACTATTTCTGGCAGAGTATCGCACACGTCGCATAGTCGGAGTGTCAAGGCCGGCAGGCAAAGCGGATGAAAACATTTCTCCAAAGTACGATGACCTCTTTTGCAATCACGAATACGAATACTTGTATTATTACTGGATATAGCTTTTGAAAATATTTTCAGTTACGATTTGTACTCTTCCGTAATACAAGAAATCCGTTGGTTATCGAACAAAATGTTACATGTGTATCAATGCAACACGTTGCATAGTACATAACTTTGATTATCGAATATTATTTCAACCGTAGAATTTTAATATAAAATATATTAATATTAATATATATATACAATTTTTCAAAAAAAATTTTTTCTCTTTATAATTTATTTGTTAATTTGGCATTTTTATAACTTTAAATTCTATTTCATATTATATATTGAATTGTATGTTCTTAAACAAATCACGTGTTGTTAAATTATTAAAATTTACTGCGTAAAATTATAGTATTAATTTATATAAGAAACGAAAATTAACTTATTTTCAGAAAAGTTCGAACTTTTTTATCCTCACTTATTATTAAGCCATAAAATATTTAATGCCATATCTTATACATAAATACGTGGCACATGTATTAAGAATACATGTATAAAATCGCGTATTTATCGATCCTGAATATATATTCGCGGGTAACATCGAGCGTGCTACTTTCCCTTTTTTTCAATGATTATTCCAATCGATAAGAATATGAGTTCTGAATTGTCACGTTTCTAAGATACTTTATGAAAATGATATTCGATAATAGCCAACGGCTATAAACTTCTCAACTCAAACTCATTTTCGCACCCGTGACAGTCGGTGTTGTCGACTGAGCAGACGCCTCAAGATGTTTCACAAATATCTCATAATTCGTAAAAATTATTTTACTTATCAGTTGATACGATCGAAAACACATTTTTTTTTATCACCCACTGTTCTTTTAATTATAGACATAGTCTTTTATGCAATTTAACATGTATATAATGATTAACCGATTAACTGCTTTTATAATGAATAGATTCATAGTTTCACACATTTGTAGAATACACATTACACGTTACATGCAAATTGACGTAGAAACATTTTTATTCGTAATTTGCTCTCATGGAACGAAGTTCAAACAAACGATGACATGCCACATATGAAGAAATAGCTCGAAAAAAAAAAATACAATCCCTCTTTTTAAATAAATTCTGTTACACAATTTTTTTTTCATGTTTTATATAAAACACAAATTCACAGTGAAAAAAAGACAAACATATTAACGAAATTCCATTGATCGACACGAAAACTGGCTGTGTCTTTCGTTACACGAGCCATACTACTTCGTGAACGATCTTCGTGTTGGCTCACCTCCTGTTTAATCATGTCACTGGAGGATAACGTTTTCATTGCCCTCCCCTCGTTGCACCCCGAATTATGATCCTCTAGAAGCTTCGTGTTTAAGACTTTTTTGGTACACGGTCCAAAGAGAAAATAAGATAGAAAAAGAGCACAATATTCGAGGAATTGTTAGGAATCCGGTTCTCTCTACGCAACACGTTCCGTTGTGAATTCGAACACACGAGTTCGTGCACGCGCGTGACAGTAACTACGTTTTCGTTCAGATAGCCACGTACGATTTGTCGTTCACAAGTGTGCCTCACGAGTTTTATATCGCGACTACTAGTACGAAAGCGCCTGTTTCACGCGCGTACCTATACTTCCATGGACGAACGTGGTGGGAAGAAAAGAGGCCATGAAGGAGACGGACAGGCCAGTGATGGATACTACAGGATTCCTAATACCGATCGAGAAAATTTTTCGCTAATTTTAAATCATATTTATCAATCTATTTCTTTTTTAGGAATACGAATCTTATAAATTAGAAAATTAGAAAATTTATGATATTATAAATAACTCACTAATAGCAGTGTTTGATTTCTTTTTGATAATTTGAAAATTATTGTTTGTATCTTTAATTTATTTTATAAAAATTCTTTGAAAAATATTCTAGATATTGTTTTAAAGATTGTTTTAACGTTAAAATATGATAATATATGATCGAAAATTTGAACGTTTATCGTATGATCTGTTTGAACAGTTGTCGATAATTGGTTTTCATTGTTCACGCATTTATTTATCATTCAAGTGAAAAAAAACAACTTCAATAATAAAATATAATAAAAAGTAGAATTTAATAATAATCGATTTTTTCTTCATAAATAAATTTAATTTAAATTAATTAAATTAATTAAGGAATTAGACAAGAAATCTTTAATATTTGAAAAAATTAAATTTTTTTTACAATAACATAATTATTTAATTTTTCACAAGAATATTTTTTTTGTCATTTTAAAAAATTTTTAGATTCGATAAAAAATCAATATCGATAATGTATCTTGCTTCAATTAATTTTCATGATTTGTATCTGTACATATCTGATAAGATTCAAGTCATTGAAAATATATATGTTTCAATTGAATGATTATAGTTTATATTAGTTTATATTATCATTATATACAAATTTAAAAAATTCAGAATTATAGTCAGTATTATATTTCAGAATAATTTCTCAAACTTTAAATATCTATATTTTCCATAAGATATAAGAAGAAAAAGTATAAATATATTTTTCATACATTTGTACATTCTCTGTCATTTTTGCTCGTGTCATTCATGAATCGATAATGAGTTACATAATAAATTCAAATATGATAAATCAATAATATGAGGTCTTACAAAAATTGAATTAATTTTTGCTTATGCTTATTGTGGATTCTACGATACGTGATACGGCACTGTATAGTAACCGCGTTGGTGGGATAGATGACTAGTGGAAGGGGCAAAAGAGGGGTGATTCCCCGCATTCGCTCCGTTATTATCCGAAACGCTATCGGTGAATGTGCCGTATACGAGATGGAGGCTCGTCCTCTCAAGGGCAGAAAGGTCACACGATTCCGCGCATACAATTTCGATGGAACGATTGCATCATTCAAGGCGCTTCCGTTGTTGCGTTAAAATTTAGATTGTTTATAATTAATTAACATTAATTACTATTCTTTTATGAAAAATAATCTTGTTATAATTTATATCGATCGATTTTAATTGATTTTAATCATTTTTTCTATTTATTTTTCATTATATCATAATGATGAAATAGTTAAGATTTTAGGTTTATAAAATGTCTAGGAACTATTTTATGATTTATGCATATTCAATTTAATAATTCCATTTTGATAAATAATTAGTTTATTTTTTTACTTTATTTTATTACTAATTTAAAAACTTATTTCGTGTTTTCGTTCAAATAAATCGATATGATATATATAATAATATAATATATATATATATATATATATAATCAATATATATATATATTGATTAATTGTTTTTTGAAGTTATAATTTATGTGATTATTTTCATTCAATATTTATTTTTTATTTTTTATTTTTTAATCTAGATTACGTATGTTATAGTTAACAGAGTTATAAAATGATTAATGGAGTATCATTTATATGCTCTATTATATACAAGCAGACAAACACCACTTGTTTAAGAATTTTTTATTGAGAGTTAAACTATTTAAACCTACTTAGTGATACTTTAGAATAATAAAAATATCCAGCTCTTATATGAAGTTAAAGTTTAAAAATGTTTAACTTCGATAATTTCTTATTTTATCAAAAAAAAATCACATATGATATTCACATATGACAAAAATAGTGATATAAATTGATATAAGGATATCCCGATTTAAATAAATTTCAAGTATATATTTGTAATTATTACATTATTTCAATTCAAGCATCAAGATTATGCGACCATTAACACGTGCAACATTTCTAAGATATTTATAAAAGAAACTTGAAACGTGACACTTGAATACCTTCGATGATTCAACATTTTTATTATCTACTACTATATAAGTAATATGTCCAATTGTCGTTTCATTCAATAACTTTTACACAATAAAGATTAAATATTATAACATATCTTTTCTTTTCGAGATCGAAACAATTCTTCACTGTATTCAATAATTGTTTTACGACGTCCATGCTTATTCTTTTTCTTCGCGGTAATATTATACAGCTTAACAAACAAAGACGCAATTCACTCGATTAATCTTTCAGTCAATTTGTGTATTATTACACTGATATCATATAGCTCACAACAAATATCATACCACTCTTCTATTGCGTATGACTTGAATTCTAAATAATGTCTTTGCGTTACATTTATCGTCAAAGAATTATCGTTTTTAACAATCATGTGATATATATTATTTCCATCCATTATATGTTCACATAAATATGTGAATATATATAATGTGTAGGATGTTTAAAAAATATGTACATATTTTATTTCAATTTAGGTGTGACAAATTCTTTCTGCGTCGTGAGCTACAAATTGCTAATTAGCTAGTCCCCTACTATCATACTTTACTCACTTAATAATCTGGATATATTAATAAATATAGCGAACAGATGTATGAAAATAGTTTTAAAGTTTTAAATATAATTTTAGAGAAAATATTATATCGTATTTATTTCTATATTCTGCATAAAAGATACAATAGTATGTTCCAATAATGAACATATGTTGAGATTATATTGTGTCTATTAATGAGATAGCTAACTGTTGGAAAATGCCGTATTTTTAGTATGTTTAATACGTGGCAAGAATGAGAAACGATTCTGAGTGAAATAAAAAAGACATCGACATTCGTTGGTTTTCTATGATGTATAAGAGATTCCATTCGCTTGAAGTAGTTTCAAGAAATAGTGGGGATGACTCTGCGTATATCGAGGCAAAAAGGTGTCTACTATTCAGGCATTATTGTATAGAGGAGACAAGTTCTATATTCTACGTCTAGAGTTACAAAATTAAAAAAAAGGTAAGTATTTACGAATCGCCAGTTTTGTTATCAATTCGGTATTTTAATTTTTAGATTCTTTTGAAATTCCTTTTAAAAACAAATATTTTTAGATATATTGAATAATATTTTATAAATATAAATATATTTCATGACATAGATTATAATTATTATACTACATGATAATTATATCAAAATAAATTATATTAATATAAATATAGAACTATTCAAATGTATTTGAGTTATATCGTATTATAATAATTATAATTATATTATACTTTTATAATCATCGTTAAATATATTTTTATTTATTATGAGCGTAGTCAATTATAAAAAGATATAATATAAAAGCGCTATTTTAAATTTATGTATAAATATATACAGATTGAAAAATAAAATGTGAAAAATGAAAAATAAAAATATGAATTTAATAATTTAATAAATATAAATAAATATTTATTACATATTGATAAAAAATTTATCAAATATTTAATAAATTTAATAATAAAAATTTTTTAAAAATCAATATTTTCAAAATTATATATGTCGGTCAATGATATTAACTGAAGTGGAAATAATTGAAAATTATTTGCAATGAGTTGACTAAGTTGAGGAATTCGTTTGAGTCACGATTATCAACAAGTTTCTTGACGTAGATGCATGAGAACTTGATATTAATTATTAGATTAAAGTGATATTTTTTTCTATTAAAAAAAAGCCTTTAAAATAAAATTTCTCTTGATCTTATTATTTTATACAAAATATATTGTATATTTTATACAAATTTTTATCAAATTTTTTTTGATTTGTTAATCGATATATTTTTTTTACTTCTTTACTTGTATCAAATATTTTTCATTATTAAATCGAAATAAATTAAAAAAAAAATTTCATAATTTTTCTATGACTAGATGATGAAATTCGTACTGATTTGTATTTTGAGTAAGATATGCAACTGAAAATGAATGTAGATTTCGTCAGACAATTTATTCTAGAATCAATAAAACTTGATGATTGATGAAACTCTGACAAAAAATGATGTAAATAAGAATAAAATTTATTTGAAATTTTCTTTTTGTACTATAAATATTTTCTTATTGTAAAATGTTCTATAAATATATAATGATTGTTTATAAAATATTGGTTTTTAATAATATGTAAATAGAATTTCAATAAAAGTCAAACGTTCTATATTAAAAAGTATGTAATTTAAATTGTAATAAAAATTAATTAAATATTAAAAATTAATTATTAAAATTAATAATCAAATTCAAATAATTAATATTACCAATATGTTTATATAACAAAATAAAATTATTATTAATTAATAAATGATTAAAATTGTTATTGATGTATGATTATTAATAAAAATTTGAAAAATTCTTTTGTAATTAAAATAAACAATAAATATAAAAGTAAGATAATTATTCGTAAAAATTTCATATCAATAACTTATTTCCTATAATTTATCATATTGCTTTCAAATAATCACGATAAATTATTAATAAAAATTAATGATAATTATTATCAATAATTAAAATCGATGCATAATGGAAATTCGCTTATAGATAAGATATTGATGGTTTTAAATTTATCAATAAAAATCAATATTGTTTATCGATTAAATTAAAATTGTTTAAATTTCATTTTTGAATTTATTTTTATATGTTAATTTTCATCTACTTCCTTAAAGAAGCAACAAAAATTCTTACAAAATTGCCTTTAAATTTTTTTCTTAATACAAATTATTCAAAGCTATATTTGAAATGAAGTTTTTGTTCTATTGTCAAAGAAAATTGCAAGATTTCTTTCAAAATATTCGCTTTTAAGAGAAGATATAAAAATATTTATGTTTTTTTAAACATAGTTTTTTATTTAAAATGATTTTTTAGATTTTTCGAGTTTTCGTTTCAATGAAAATAATTCGCTATTCGAATTAATAATTACATTGAAGAGTGCTTCTAAAATCCTAATGAAACGTGATAGTGCGATATTGATAAACAACGTAAGACAAGAGAATAAAAAAAAATGATTTTGAAAAATTTTATATTATCATTGAAGTTGAAATCTTGATTAAAATCTAAATTTCTTATCAAAGTTATTTACAAAAACAAATACTGATAAATAAGTAAAACTTTGGCCATTGATCATAATAATTTAAATGAAGAGAAATGTCAAATGATTATGGGTTTATGGGTATTAAAATATAATTAAAAGATAAAACGATTGTTTTGTTTGAATTTTCATAGATATTTTTTAGAATAAAGTTAATTCGTTTAAGATAAGAAAAAGGGAGTTTTAAGTAAGTTCAATGTGTTTTAAAATAGAAAGTTTTAGGGCAGTAGGATATTTTGGGATTATAATTTAGGAAACTCTAGTGCATAGTATTTATTAGGTTGTTGTGTAATAAATTTATATAATGCGTTATTTTCAAATCTTCTTAATACTGATTTCTAATTATATTTATTTATTTTTCAAGAATTTATAGATTAACTATTTAAGAAAAAATCTATTTATAATTATAATATATGTATACATTGAATTGCAGAATAATCCATGAATATTAAAATTATTTTAATAAAAAAATATAATTTTAAAACAAAATAATAATCTAATTCGATAATTATTTATATAGATTTTATTTCAAACTACAATTTATTATTTTCTTTAATAGTTTAGTGATATTTTTAAAACAATTATATTCAATTCAATTTTATAAAGATCAATATTTTATTATTATATTTTTCTTTAGCAAATAATTTTAATTTGACAGAAACATTAAGAGATTTTGATTAAAAAAAATTAATGAAATTAATATTGTTTGAAATTGAAATTAATATTTAAATAAATTTTGCTTTGACTAAAAATTTTTATTTTATAATAAGTTTATTATATAATCTAATAAAAATAATATGATATTTTTACAATTACAATTTTATTAAATTTAAAAATATAGATAATAATAAGAGTTAATTTTAATTGAAGTAAAATTTCAATCAATAAATCATTCTCATATTGATATGTATGAATATGTCTTCATGGATTCCATTAAATATATTATGTTATTTTACAAAAAATAATTTATATCATTTAATATTATTGTTTTCGTTCTCTCCATTATTGTAAACAGTTGAATTTATTATAAATTATATATTTATTATAAATTGTTATAAAATGTGTTCAATTCATCAAAATATATAAATACATAATTTTTTAATGTTTCCAAATATTAGAATTTATTTATTTATTTTAATTTATGTTATATAACAATGTATAAAATAATTAATTTCATATAACATTGTTAACAATAGTTGAAATAACTGAATAAGATATATAATTCAAAAAAAAAAATTTCAATTCCAGAAAATTCTGGCAAACTGTAAAAACATATTTCATTATTATATTTCATTAAAATAATATCAAATTGCAAAGTTCTGTAATAATACAAAATAATCTTTTTGAAGTGAATTGAAATGTTAATACATTTTACTTGACATATTTCTCATATCATTGTTTTTTTCTTTTCAAAATAGTTGGGAATCCCAATCTTTAGAAGTTTTGAAAAATTATTTTTGCATAATATTTGAACAAAAATTGACTATTTTTTTATGATAAAAAAATTCAATGGCTGTCAAACAAAGATAAAAAAAGATCATTAAAATAACGATTACATAATCGACTGAGTAAATTACTTAGTATAAAATAACACCGTACATTTATAGTAAAATCTATCAGAATTTTCTATCCATCTATTTACGTAATTAAAACATCAACGCAATTCGTAATTGATTGAAAGAATATTCAATCGAAAATCAATATAAAAATATTGTGCAACTGCTCACATTGCATCAAGTCTTCGCGGTTGTATTTGCGCATGCGCTTGTTCGAGCCTTAAACTTTAAGGGGTAACTCGGCAGTCAGCTGGCTTTGTCGAATATCGCCATATGATTGGTTCGTAACGAGGGCTCGTACGATCGATTTCTCTTGATGATATTCTTACAAAAAAAAACGCGACTTTCTTCGCAAAAACTTGTGAACTTTTCAATAGCGAATTTTCGTTTTTTTATGTTATTTCTATTTTTTTGAATTATTGATTTATGGCGATTAATTATAAATCGCATTACTTTGTTAATATATAAATAGGTAATAGAGCATTGTTTCGTTAAAGAATTTTAGATTTGGTTATATATAAATTGTGAGAGTATAATAATAATAATTAATAATTTTCTGGAAAAAGAGTTAATAGTCTATGGCTCTTAGACAATCAGTTTGTTTAAAAATTGTTAAAATGTCATGTCATTTCAATGTTACATTAATTAAAATTAGTCATATATATTTATTATTGAAAAATTTTTAATTATATAATTTAATTATACAAAAAAAGAAAAGAAAGAAAATTTATTAATATATCATAATATAATTTTTTTATATTCTTTCACATTTTTTCATATTCTTTCACATTTTTTCACAAAAATGATAAATTATAAAATTCTTTTATAATTATTAATTTTATAATTTATTCTTAATAAAGATAGTAGAGTAATAAGATAATTCTAATTCATGCGAAAAAATTTGATAAACGTAAAGAATGGTCCATGGATGTTATTTTTTGTTATTCCATTGCTCAAATATTTACAAATAGATATAAAAAAACGTAATTCTATCGTGATAAAAAATCAAAAAAATTGCTTTGATAAATCGTCATTTTTTTTTTTAATCAGCCAGAAAAAATTCTTTTTGCGATAAATAGATTAAAATGTTAGAGCTTTTATTCGATAATTTCTTATCTGAATGTAATATCAATAAAGATAATTTCGTTAATGCAAATAATAAAATGATGATATCACTCTCACACAAAGAACACACCTTTCTTTTAATTTTTAATATTTTAATTCATATCAATTTCAAGTTTTATCAATGAGTAAATATTAAGCAGGGATAAAGTTTTTTGAAATAGGAAATAGTTTACTTTTAACTTCGTTTTATTAAAAAATTTTATGATGTAATAATCATTATATTTATTATTATTTATTATTCATTTAATATTATTAAATATATATAATATTAAATATAATAGAACATAAAAAATATATATTGAAGAATAAATTATTCAAAATTTTTATTTTATAAATCTTGGATTAGGAGAAATTTTAATTTATAAACTTTAGTATTTTTTTTATTTTATTTAATATTTTTTCAACTATTCTATTTTTTACTATTTATTTATAATAATTTTTTAAATTATTAAAACAATTATTTAGACATTTCAATTTTAAAATTAAGAAATAACTTTTTCTTATAATAGTTATAATAGTTTATTATTTATGCCTATATATACATTTTGTCTGATTGCAATACCGATTTATTCTAATACTAATTTTACAAATAATACTTGTATAGAAATAACAGATTTCCAAGAATCAAATAACAGGAAATTTGTATATTTCATCTTCAAAGAAATGTTTCATCATCAGCCGCGGAAGAATATGATCGGTTAACTGAAACGTGTTTTCATATATCTTCGTTTTCTCTTTGCATATATGAGCATTATTGAACTAATTTAAAAAAAATTTTTTTTTTTCATTATATTCGAAATTCCAATTCTCCATCTATGAATTTAAAAAAATTTTGCATAATTTGCATGACTTAGGTGACTTTCATTCACGAATTATATTTTTTTTTATTTTTTTATTTTTTTAATGAATAAATTTGCCTTTTAATTTCATATTTTTATTAAAATTTTTTAATGAAATGAATCAAAATATAATTCCAATAATCATTATTTATTAGTTAAAAAAAAATTTTTCTTATATTTTATTTTGCAAGAAATATTTTAACAAATTTTATTGATTTTTAGAGATATATTCTTACATATTTATATTTTTTTAAAACCATTAATATTTTTTATGGCGTTTTTAAAGCTGATAATATAAATAAATAACATTGTAAAAATATTTCTTCTAATTTACATTTTTATTACGTAGAAACTAATATTACTAATATCGATTAACTCATAAAATATATATAAAAAATCATCGAATCGAAAAAAAAAATCTTAATAGCTTCATAAATACAAAAATAAAGCCTCTTATAAAAAATATTATAAAATTATGAAAATGTAAATAAACTTTTTTATTATCGATTTATAGAATTTAATTTATCAATAATTATCAACATGATATCATTTTTTATATACAAGATTTAATAAAAATTTATCAATTATTTTCAGAGAATTTCAATCGAAATCGATTAAATATCAACAATGATATTTTTAACCACAAATATTTAATTATTTCAGATTATACATTAGAATTATTCTTTGATTATATATTATTTTTCGACAGTTTATTTAATTTTATCAAAATATTTGGGAAATATACTTTAAATAATCAAAATATTCTAAATATTTAATAAATAAAATGATTTAAAAATTTAAAAATTTAATTTCTTTAAAAATTTTAGATAATCAAAATGAAAATTTCTAAAATTAAACTTTTTTAATAAAATAGAAAATGAATATTATAAATATTTTTAATTTATTATTAAGATTAGCAGAATAGTATAATTTATGAATGTTATTTTTCATAAATTTTAATTTTTATTAATTATTTTGTTATGATGTATAAGCAAAGAAACATTATTTTACATCCTAATTCTTTAAAAAGAAAAAAATTAATTCGAATAGTAGTCAACTATTTCGCACATATTGCATTTGGATTAGAAATTATTTCTTATGATGTGCATTTAACAATTTAAATATAAAATATAAAATTATTTAATATAATTTAACAAAATTTAATATAAAAATTCAAATTTTAAATATATTATCCAAATGAAAAATTTTTTTTCTTATTTTTTTGCATAGATCAATTGCTTATTTAAAAATATGAAAACAAAATTTTTATCCTAGCCTTTTGATTCTTAAGATATCCTAAAAAAAATATTTTTTTTTCAAAATACTATTTTCATTTTTTTAAATAAATCATAATCAAATAAAATATTTTGATTATTTTTTTTAAATTATTTTTTACTCTTCTATAATTATATTTTTATAATTATATATTTCAAAACATTACATCAAAACCAGCGTATGTGCATTGAATATATTTTCTTGTTTTTCAGATTCTTTTCAAAATTATATCTACCATTTTTTTTTCTATTATATGTATAATTTTTTATATCGTTTTATATCATTTTATTATAAATATCATAATTATATATATAATTTTTATTCTTAATATAAATATCTTAATATAAATATCATATAAATTTTTATGAATAGATCAGAAAAATAGAACTCGAACAGAAATCTGTTTTACCGTTTAAGTATTATAATCATATATTTATTTCACTTTGGATATTTTATATCTTTCTATATATCATGTATATTTTTAAAATTTTTGAATATTCATTAAATTTTCATTAAATACATAAATATTCATGATCTAATCATAACAAAATGTTTAACAAAAAAATATCAAAATTCGTGAGTAGCATATTGACAAATTAACTTTTTTTTTTAATTATATGTTTAATATAAGTTAATATAACAGATTAAAAATTTATTATTTAAAGATATTTTTCTACATTCATAAAAATTAATTTCAGCAAAAAATTCGATTATTATAATAGAAAAAATCATGTAGAAAACGATAAAATTCATCATATTAATCTGTTTTATTTTTAAACGATTATATATACCGGAAATAAATAGAAAAATGAATAGAGGTCGAGGTCAATATTTGCACGAATTTTACTAATAGCCTTGAGTTGAACGACTTTGTACCTACGTGTTGAGACTCACGTAATCATTTCCTTGGAATTTGATGTATGTATTTTCTTTCGAAATATGTCTGGTATATATATAAAGAATATATAAAGAATTTTATGACTGAAAATTTCTTTGACATATATTAATGATAACATAGATGTTCAGTAAAAATTAGGTTATGAGTTCTATAAGATAAATATATTTTTGGAAAGATTTTTTAATTTTAAAAGTTGAAAAATAAACACAAAAGTTGGTGTTTGAAAACAGGTTAAAACTTATTCATTAAATTGTATTTGTATAATTGTATAAGTTATATTTATATAATACTAAATTAACTATCGTGTAATATATAATTATATATATAATAATTAATTTAATTTGCATTAAAAGCATGCATTGCATTTTGTTATATCATAGTGTCATTTTGTTTCCATTTCGTTTCATATAATACAAATTTAAGAAGTGTTTGTAACTAAAGAAATTTTACAACTTTTGTTTTTAAGTCCTCTGAAGATTAATATAATAAAAATTGAAAATTTTCAAATAAAGAGAAGATTTAAATAAAT
>NW_006264191.1:239762-241580 GCF_000469605.1 Apis dorsata | reverse complement strand
ATATACATATATATAAAGAAAATAATATTTAAGATAAATAAGATAGAATAAGATACTAAAATAGAAAAAGAACATATGTTAAAAATGATAATAAAGTAAAAATAAGTAATAGAATAGTAAATATTAAAGTAATAATAAAAGAATTTAAAATTAAAAAATTTTTGAAAAAATTATATTATAAGATATCGTAAATTGGAATATTATATCATTTATTTAACAAAATCTATTTATTTAAACAATAAATTCCTATTTTTTGTACTTGTTTATCGAATGATTTTTCGAGCAAGGAAGATATGTGAAGAGTTATATAAGAATATACGCGAATAGTACATCGTCATCTTAATGTCTTTCTGCATTTCCGCAAATCATTTTATACATTTTGAAAAACATAAATACATTTTTAAATTAAGTAATAAAATTAAATTTAAAAAATTATAAAATTAAGTTATTTTTCGAAGCTTGATAACTTTTTAAATTTTACGAAAAAAAATATATATTATAGCAAATTATAATTCTTTTTTATAATTTTGACTATAATTCATTATAATGCAAGAGGAATATTTTTTTAATGATGAAAATAAAATGTTTTGTTAATAAAAATTTTAATTAAAATTCATTTCTTTTTTGTTAAAACGATACTAATCATCAAGCTAATATAAAATAAATTTGTTATATATTATTTTTATCAATGTATAAATATATAAATATAAATATTTTTTAAAATTATGATAAAATATTTTTATTAGTGATTTTTACAAAAATGATAAGAAGTATTAGTATTTCGATCGACAACATTCATGAATAATTAAAGATTGAAATCAATCTAGCCATTAAATTATCCTAATAAAAATTAAATAATTTCTAGTTATAACAAATTCAATTGCTCAAGATTCGTGTTCGTGTCAAGTAAACCAATTTTATTTAATAAATCTTTGATAAAAAAAAAATAAGGCAATAAAAATCTAATTGGCTAATTTAAGTAAACTTAGGTAAAATTTAAGTAAATTTAAGTAAAGATTTTTAGTTTAGCATTAATTTATTTGATAATTACGTATTAAATACGTATTTTGGAAATTACAGATATATTTTATCGTGAATTAACTCGTATTAACAGATTCATTATTTATTCAAGAAATTTATCCAAGATTATTTATTATTCCAAGAAATCTTCCCAACCTCCTAAGAAAAATAATTATTTTTTAATAAATAATTAAACAAAGTATATTGAAAATTCAAGAAAGTTTCGAATGATTTGTTCGTAAACATCATTGTGAATGCGTATGGTGCGCAATTAAAACTCACACTTATGAACGACATTCGATGTAAACGTGTTTCTTAAATATGCAATATTTAACATTCCTATGATAAACTCAATGAAATTAATTTCTATTCATTCAAGAAACAAAAATGAATGTAAACCGAATGTAAATAAATTGAAAAACTTTTCAATTAAAATTCATATTAAAATATTTTTAAATTTTATGATATTTACATATTTTCTTTTTTTTTCTAATTTTTTCTAATTTTGATAAATTGTAGAAAATTTTAATATTTAATATTTTTTATACTTAATATTATATATACATATGTAGAATATAGTATTCATTTTAATCAGTTATTAGTCAGTAAATTTTTTTTTTTTTAGTAAACATTTTAATACATTATGATATTTTTTATTATATACAAAAATTATATAAAAAAATATTTTTTCACTATTAAAAACTGATTAAAAAGAAAATTTTTCTATACATTTTTTGAATATAAGAACAATATATGAAAATAAAATTACATTAATTAAATGAATAAAATTGTATTGTA
>NW_006264191.1:239460-239682 GCF_000469605.1 Apis dorsata | reverse complement strand
ATATTGTATTATAATTATTATATTAAATATCACTTAAAAGAAATATTTAATTGATAAAAAAAGATTCAAAAATATTTAAAATTGTACCTTTATTATTGATGAAATGTTATGATGAATATAAATATTAGATTAATATAAGTATAATGAAAAGAAATCGTAGTATTAAAATTCAAAAAATAATTCATAAACTCACATTTATACTGATATAATGTGAAATGTGTA
>NW_006264191.1:235607-239251 GCF_000469605.1 Apis dorsata | reverse complement strand
ATATTCTGAATTATACTTTTAATTTAATTATACTTTTTAATATATTGTAATTCTAAAATTTGGCTATATATAATATAGTTTTGTAAATTTAAGTTTTCATTGATATATATATATATATATATATATACATAATGACATATTGCATTAGATAAATGCCTATCAAATGTTTGATAGGTATACAAAATACAATTATTTTTGAGAACACAATTTTTAATAATGTATGCAAAAAAAATATATAAAGATACAAAATATAGTATCATACATAAATTCATTGTTTATAAAGAGAATCAAATTGAATTATATCTCTATCTCTTTATGTTTTTTAAGTTGATTCATAATAATAATAATAATAATTATAATAATAAATATTACTTTTAATCAACATAAAGTATCATAATATTTTCTAGAAAAAAACCAATTTCAAAAAATAAATATGTAATTAATTGATTAAAGAAAACTTGAAATGAGATATTGGATTATCAATAAAATTATTATTTGAATTTCCTTTAATTCATTGCAAAAAATTCTTTTTACTTGTAAAATTTATATCTAAAACTTATAATCGATTATAAGTAAAAATTTAAATGAAGTTAAGGAACAATTGAAGAATTTAAATAAAATAAAAAAATTAAAATATTATACGGAGTAAATTATATTCTCTGAAAATAATTTATATAGTTTAAAAATAATTACGTAAATTATTTATTTTAAAATGTTTTTATTCAAGTTTTTAATTGACAAATCAATTAAATAATTATTTCAATAATTTATTATTAACTTAATTGATTTGTCAATTAAAAATTTAATCAATATTTTTGAATTAAACATAAATCATTGAATTAATTTTTTGAATTAAACATAAATCTTTTTCAGAAAATATGATTGATTTTGAACTGTCCATATACTTAAAATATTCAATTGCAGATGTCTAGAAATTTAAATGATAGTTGATAGTTAAGTAAATAACTTTAAATAAATAACTTTTTGAATAAAAAAAGTTTTATACAAGTTTTAACAAAGTTTTATACATTTCACAAATTATTAATTTATTATTTAGTTTGTACTATATACTATGATATATCGTATATATTAAGAATCATTGATATAAATAAATAAAATTATACATATATTATACATATATTATATATGTTTCTAGATGGAAATAATTAAAATTCTAAAATAACTAATATATTTCTTAAATCGGAATCAACTTGAGCATTTGTTATTTTACAATCCATAAAAAATTTAATACTATCCAATGTTATTAAAAACTGTAAATTAAAGTCTATAATTTAAATCCGTAACTGCCTTTACGCTTTTGAAAACAAAAGAAAAATAGGAAACAGTAAATCAAAACTATGTAATATACAATAGATTTTAAAGCAGAATCGAATCGCAAATTCATTTTTAATGCGACATTCTCGACGTACAATCAATTCATGCTTTTGAATCATGCCATTTTTTGCGTTTTTTATCTGAATAGAATTCGAGTCGCCAATGAAATTAATCGAAGTTTAACAAACTAGAATTTATTGAACGTTATAAACAATTGTAATTCGTAATTTATATTCAATTTAATTTCTTTGATAGATAAGAAAAATTCTTTTAGGAGTTTTTTTTTTTTTTTTATTTTTCTTCCTTTAATTATAGGTAATTCTAAATAAATGAAACGGAAATATCGAAATTGTGATAAATGTTTCTTAGAATCAAATCGAGAATTATTACGATAAAAATATAAGATGATTAATCAATTTTATCAAGAAAAAGGTTTTCTTAGAAATTTTAATTTTATTAAAATCTAGATGTCTAGTTATTAGATCATCCCAAATGTCATTCTACAAATAAAAAATTTCTTTATAATATATATTAAATATTATATTTTTATTATATATTTATTATTATATATCTATTTTAAATGTTAATTTATTTCTGTCTTCGAAAATTTTAGATATTATTTAAAAAATTTTGCAATAAAAAAAGTAAACTATTATTTTTTAAATAATGTCGATCAAAAAATATAAAATTGTTATAATATAGATTTGTAATTTATCAATTGCTTGTTTATTAAAATTTGTTTATTAAAATTGTTATCTATCTAATTTTTTAATCAAATTGCGGATGCATGTATAGAAAATTTAAATATGTAAAAATGCATATAATGTCTAAAATTTAATATCCATTATGATATTTAAAAATATATATTTCTATTTATATTCCATATCTTTAATCGTGTTAATTAAAAAATTTTAATTTGCACAAATAAGTCTAAAAAAAATAGTTACAACAATAATTAAAACAAATAGTTAATAACAAATTATTCTCTTTAAATAAAACTGAGTTTCTGAAACAATATTATTTACTACAATTACGAAATGATTTAATATAAATAGGGTACAAAATAGAGATTGTCTTTTATAAAACTTCTTAATAATATTAACAATTTCTGAATATTTTTATCTCTTTATAATTTTATTTTTAAGCAATTTATATGCAGAATTTTTAACGAAATTATTTCTTGGACACTTTTCAACAATAAATCAAAAAAATAAGAATATATAAATATAATCAAAGCATCATGATTTTTTTTTTAATTTTAAACATTTTAAACAAAGTTTCATTTATGTTCAATATTTCATTTCGCGAATCAACGTAATTTAAAATAATTTCTACTTTAATTTCTTCTATCTTTATCAATTATTAATATTGAATAGTATTTCAATTTCTATTAGTTCCATAAAATCTAATAAATTAAAGAAAACGCATGTAAATAAAATGAAACGAAATGTTAGAATTCTAATATGAATTCGAAGAAAACGATATGATTAGAATGTTTGTGTTATGCGATTAGACTTGTTGATGTATGACGTACGTCGAGTATCACGTTGCACGTGAATATCTTTTTGTATCATTATGCAACAGCAATACGTCAATCTTTCTCGTTCGTTAAACATCATGAGCTTTATATTTAAAACCTCTTTGCCTAAACATAATAATTGTATTGAATGTAGAATAATTATTTAATCTTTTGATAAATCTTTCTTGATAACAAATTAGATATTATTTTTGACGAAATTAAGATTCATGTTTAATATTGTTAATTTCCTGTTAAGATTTTTTTAACAGGAAAAGATAAAAATTATTGTGAAACAAAGGATATGAAATAGAATGAATTTTTATTTTATGAGCAATAAATTAGATAAAATTATAAAATGTTATGATAAAAAGGAAATAAATGATAATTTTTATCTGAAAGATTGACAAATTGACAAATTTGATTGACAAATTTTTTTGGAATATTTTAAAAATGTTAATTTTAAATATTCGGCATTTTTTGTATTCATAAAATAATTATAATAATATAATAATTTTCAATTTTTTAATAATTTAAAGTAATTTATGGAATTTACGATAATTCATTGAATTAAATAAAATTGAAAAAATTTTAATTTAACGAAAATTTTTCATTTAATAAATTTTGATATTAAAAAAGATTGTTTAGAAATGAATTTTCAATTAAAAATTGAAATTTAAAAAATTCACTTATTTCTGGAAGAAATTTTTAAATATTAAAAAATATTTAATTTATGATTCATTAATTGTCTTTGAGAAATTATATAAAATCTTTAAAAAAAATTTAATTAATT
>NW_006264191.1:221098-235370 GCF_000469605.1 Apis dorsata | reverse complement strand
TTAATTTTTATATAAAATAAAAATTTTATATAAAATAAAAATTTGTTTTTGTAAATCTACTTTGATTTATCATTGCACAATATTTATTATTGACATATAATATAAAAATAAAGTATATAAATAAAGTTAACGATAAATTTGAAATAATCATTCGTTTCAATAAAATATTCTATCATAAATATTTTCTCTTACAAAAAAAATATTTTTCGATTTTATAATTAACTTCTATAACAATCAATTTTATGAATTCCATCTATTATATTCATCCTTTTTATGTTTTATATATTCTACATATTTTTGCATTTATATTCATATACTCGCTTGCATTTTTAAATGTTTTCAGATAAAAGTATCGTCATATTTTAATTTACAAGAAATTTTTTAAAAAAGCAATTTTCCTCATAACACGTATAGCTCTTAAATATTTTTTAACGATAGTTATTCTGTTTTTACGTCGCAAATATATTTTTTAATAATAGTAAAATAGTCGTAAGATAAAACGATTGTTTCGAACTCATTATGTAATCCTTTGTTCTCTATCAATAACATGAAAATGAAAATGAATTTTGAATAGTGAATTTGAAAGTATTTGATTTATAGAATAATATATGTTAGATTAGGAAAAATGAATAATATAAATCAATTTGATTTTTCTTTCAATAATTAATTGCTTGAAAGTTGTGCTTTAGAATTAAAAATTTATAAAACATTACGTTCCAGCGATAAGAATGAAAAATTACGTTTAAATATTAAATAATGTTTAAAACGATAAATGGAACAATGAAATTTAAAGATGCGGATCACACAATAATATATGTGTATTTTAAAATTTTTTCCTATTAAACATTTTAAAAATAATGATAAATGGCGATAAACTCTGAACGAATGACATAGGGAATAATTATGTTTTTTATATATTGTCGTCATAATTTTTTGCACTTCTGATGACAAACAAAACATAAAAAGCGAAAAAAAAAGTACTTTTAGATTTTAATAAGTAATAAATTTTAATAATTTATTGATAATATGGTTAATAATAATAGAATATATTATGATAATAAAACAATTCATGAATTAGTATATAAATAAATGATTTAATAATAAAGAATTTTAATAATTGCATTAAGAAAATGTAAGATATGATCAAAATTAGTAAGTATTGAAATATTAATATTAAAATAAAACATAAAGATATTTATATTTCTAAAATACATTCAATATAATATAAATCAGATTATTATTATATTTAATATCTTTTATATTACAATTGATGTTTTTCTTTTGTACTCCATTATCAGCTTAAAAACACAAAGTTTCAGAATTCTTTATAATAAAATTATAAAATGAATGATAAGTTATTTAAATTAAAATGCAATATAACTTTTTTTTTATTTTTTTTAATCATAAAATTAATAGTAATAAAAGATCAAATTTATTTTTATCAATTTTAGGAAAATTAAAAAAATTTTTTTTCACATAATATAAATAATAATTATTGAATTGATAAGTTAATTAGATTATTTCAATTTTTAACGAATTTTTCAAACGATAGATCCAAAATTTACGGTAAATCTTTTATTTTTTATCAAATTTATATTACATTACACTTTTAAAAAATCTATTCTAGAGATCAAAACAACGACAGAAGTTAATATATAAAAATTTTGATTAATATTTATTTATTAAATTGCAAACAATTTAAATTTGGATGAACAGAAATAGAAAGAAAATATAATAGTGTGATAAAGCAATCTTATTCTATCGCTTTGTCTAATGCATATAAATAAATTTCTTAATGAATAAATCTTAACTGATTTTTTTTGTATATTAATATTATTTCTTTGTTATTGCAGCCCTTCAAAGATGTCCCTTTATTCTAAATACAAATATATAAGTAATGTAATTAATAAATATAACAATAATTCTTCTTTTCTTTTCTTTTATTCAGAATCCTCACTTTAGTTATTAAAAAAATTAGAAATTAAAGAATATTTCTTTATAAAATTAACTCAAATCTTAACATAAATGAAATACTAATAATATTATTATTAGCTTATAATTTAATTTTTTTTTTTTTTGTAATTTATAATATAAGTGCTTGAGAAATAATATTCTCAAATCAATAAATAAATAGATTTTATCACTTCAATTTCTACAAACGAACGTTTTGTTTCAAGAATAAATAAATTCTTCGAATTCCAATAATTCTATAATCAATAATTCTATACAAGATTATCTTCAAAAAAAATTAAAATGTCTCATTCTCCATTTTTGTTTTTGAATTATATTATTATGATTAGAGCCAAATAAATTAAATAGAAACTTCTCTTATTTAGTGGGAACTAACTTAATATGTTTGAAATAATCAACATGACATAATTTCTAATTTATATACAACACATGATAAAATTTTTATCTTTATAACGTGACTAATTGCCACTGAACAAGGGAGTTTCATATTTTGCGATAATGAACGCATTTTCTTCTTCATCTACAAAATCCCTCATAATTGAGAGAGAAAATAAATACTATATTATTAAACAATAGAATTTAATTTAATTACTTTAAGTGTTGTGCACCGAGTTATTTGCATAATCTTTATTGTTGATAAGATATTCAAATTATAGACATTATTAGCAAACAAAGATATTCATTTTATTTTTTATCTTATATTTTTGAATAATAGTATGATAAAGTTGAGAAGAAATTAATTCTTAGATCAAATTAACGAAAAATTGAAATTAAAAGTGAAATAATTGAAGATAGAAATAATCATGATATAAATTATTTAAATAAAAAAAAAATTAAAAAGAAAAACAATTATAATAAATAAAGATAGAAATAAAAATTTAAAATAAAAATTTTGAAATATAAATTAATTATACATTAATAGAGAAATTAAAAATAGTTGGATTTTAAGATAAAAATATTTCTATCTCACTTTTTGATAAAAGATGCTTTTAAAAATTTTCAAAAAATAGTAAAATAAAAGATATAATGATAGATTCGTTTTTTTTTGTTTTTGTAATAATTTATGTAAATAAATGTGTATTATGTGTATTAAATGTAATAAATACAATAATAAATTTATATAAATAATATGTTAGAAAATATAAAAAAAGAGAAAAATTTGAAGAATTTGATTGAAAAAATCTCTAAAACTTGCAATGAAAATAGATTATTTTATAAATAATATAAGAAATGTCTATAACGATTAAAATATAAGTTTAAATTTACTATTCAAAAAAAAAAAAAAGTAATTTTAATGCTTTAAAAGCGTAAAATTTTCCTTCTATTAACAAATAATTTTTAAACATTAAACGATATAAAAATATTTACTTGTTCAGCTGTGTCCGCTTCAGCCATTTTCCTTATGAAGAATTAATAAATTTCTCTCATAAAAAACATTTTTTTCCCAAGAATTTCTTCAAAGAATTATTATCGCTAATATCACTTTAAAACCACAGCCATAAAGTATTTTTTATATTTTTATATTAAAAATTTGTCAAAAAAATATGGACTAATCGAAATCATGATATTATATGACTTATATAAATGAAGTTAACCACATATTATGATCATATAAAAAAATTTAACATCGAGTTATCGATTTCTTCAAAATCGATCTTTTCCTTAATATTTAATATTTCATTAAAAATTTACATTCTTGTTTTATATTTCATTATAATTCATTAAAATTCATTTATGATAATAATTTTTCTATTATTTGTGAAAAAAATTTTTAATTTTAAAATTAATCTAATTAAAAGTTATTTGAATTAATAACATAACCTTTACACTACTGTTCTTTTTTTTCTTTCTTCTTCTTTTTTAATAAAGAATTAAGAAATAAGTTAATTGATTGAAAGGAAGGATTGAAATTACTTAATTGCCTTTTTAGAGACTGCCGGTGCGCACATTTGCTCATCATTGTATTTTTTGCAACATGGTCTGCGAATGATCACGGTTACTGGCTGAAAATTCATAATAATATCTTTTATTCTCAATATTTCAACCTTTATAAAAATTTCTCGAATTGAAAAATCTTATGATTTACCCAGTTTTCTCCTGGAACGTATCCGTGCTCCATATTTTCAAAATTTTTAAAATAGAATTCTATTAATTTATCATTTTTGATGAAATGACATTCCTGAAAGAAACTGAAGTTCGTCGAAAAAGGCATAAACTATAGAACAAAATTAGATGTTATTGAAATAAATTTTTCATTTTATTCAAATAAGTATTGAAACAAAACTTTTTATTATTTATTTGCAGAATAAATTATTTAAAGTTTATTATTTGATTTATTATTTATTTGATATTATTATTTTATTTGATATTTAGCTAGTTATTTAATTTCATTATAAAGATGTAAAAATATGTATTTTTTCTTAAATAAAAATGATAAAATAGCTTTCTTATATAGAATTTTTATTTTTCTACTTTTATTTTATTTATTTAATATATTTCTATTCGTATTTTTCAATTTATGCATTACTTTATTTTTTGAAATAAAATGTCTATGAAGAATTTTATTATTTATTATAATATATTAATTTTTATCTGATAAATAGATAATCACATTTGAAAATAACTTATTTCTTAAATAATTAAAATTTATTAGCAAAAATTTTAAATAAATTTATTTTTTATTCGATTTGATCTAATCTTTTTTTCATTTATTATTATAATTTTCATTTAATGATAAAATTATAAAATTAATCTTATTTAAAGACATATGTTTTTTCATATGTTTGTAAAATTTTTTGTTAGGTATTAACTTATTTCTTTTTTATTAATGCATTAATCTTATGTTGTTATTTCATAAGAAGACAATTATCAATGATTATAAAAAAAGAGAAATCATTAATTCATTAAATTATTATTTCATTAAAATTTAATGAATTAATAAAATATATTCTTTATTTAATTCAAATAATAATAAATGTATAATATAAAATATATAAATTTTAAATTCCTAATTCTTTCAATTATTTTGATTTTTAGATTGATTTCTATTTTAATATATTTGCAAAATTATTAATCATAAATTAATAAATATTCGGCTAAAATAATGATTTGAAAAAAAAGTTGAAATTTTATTATATGATACGAGATAAGAATCATTAAAAGGATCATATTATTATGAATCGAGTTTTTTTCAGATTATTACTATTATAGATTTTATCATTTTTATCTTTTCAAAACAAGATTAAAATCAAGTTGCGCAGGTTTTGTAAATGAGCATAAATATTATATTATATGTTATCATATTGTTATTTTATGTATATTTAAATATACATATATATATTTATATTTAAAATATTTATAAGTGAATTTAGAAAATTATTAATTTATTAATTAATTAAATTATTTAATTATTAACTAAATTATTAATTACTAATTACTAATATCATAAAGAAAAATAAAGAAAAATATAAAATTATAAATCATTTGTATGAAATTCTTCAGTGAAATAAATTTTTAATAAATTATTGATAAAAAATATTATTGAAATTTTCTATTCTGAAAGAATGATCTTATGATCTTATAAATTTCAAAGATTTAAAGAGATAAAGATAAGAAACAGAAAATGCTGTATTGATAAATTATTATATCAATGCATGGAAATGCTTATATCTATTTGCGACGAGAATAAACTAGATTTGAACTACGTAACAATAATGCAATAATATAGTAGTAACTATAGTTCTACTGCCAATATTTTATTTTAATAAAGAGTTTCAAGGTTCACCGCATTAATTCTTCTCCTGTTATCACATGTTTTGGCACGATTTTTGACCAGTTTGACATTGCAAATTAATTCACAATAATCGAGCTACATTATCATAATATAATGTACATTTATCTAATCAATTGTTTTATAAATTTTCAAAAGTTTAAAATATAATATTGTTATAATTATTTAATTCTATCTACTTTGACTTGTTTTAATTTCATAATTTTAACTATTTCAACTATTTATTAATTATTTCATTAGTAATTTTAAAAAATCATTAATAAAAAATTCAACAGAATTTTTTATTATCAATGATAAAATATCATGATTTTTATATCAATGTTCAGTGTACCAATTACTTAAAATAATCTTTAGTTTTTTTTAATCTGATCTAATTTAATTATTCTATTTTTTTCAACTTTTAAAATATCAAAAACATTTAAATAATTTGATACACATATGTTATTTCTTCTATTTCATTTTCTAATTCCTAAAATCTAATCTATTTCAACTTTAAATATCTTAGAATAGATATTTTAGAATTCAATTTTGCAAGTGCATCTATAATTAGAATAATGATAGATGAAAAATTCGAAATTTCTGAACCATTTAATGTATCACATATTTAATATAATATGTATTATGATACTTTAATCCCATGTTTAATAGATTATAAGATAAAAATTAATTTAATCTATCTAATATTAAAATTAATAATAAAATCAAAATTTATAAACAGCTCTAAGTATTTATTTATGTATTTAATATAATATTTCATTCTATCTCTAAAATCAATTCTTAAATTAATTTTATTTTAGAAATATATGTCTACGTATATAATTTAAATCAAGTGATGACGAGATATATATCCGTCAAACACGAAATAGATGCATCTGCAAAATTGAATTAATTTATAACGAAATCATAATTCGTTTTTATAAAAAATCAATCATTTTTTCGTAAATTAAAATCGTATTAAATAAACTTAAAAAAAATCTACCAATTTATTTAAATTCTAAGTAACTACCAAATCAATATTAAAATCCAAAGTACATTAAATATTTGTAGAAATAAAATTCTACAATCAAAACACAAAGATAAGATCTGCAAAATTTATCTAATATTTATATAATATATTATAATGTTAATATAACATTTATTAATCTCAATTTTTATAATTATTAATTAAAATATATACAATAAATTTTTTACTAAATTTTTCTAAAATCATCGATAATTATTCTAATCTCTCTTTGATCAAAACAAAATATAGTACTATAGTAAGTATCATATACTGATCCATAAAAGTATTCGAATACTATTTTATAAGGAAATTCATTTAATGCAAAAATTCTAATCTTAATGAAACTTTCATATATAGAATATAATAGATTATACATAGAGAATTTTTTATATGAGAAATTTTCGAGGAATGAAATTAAGTTAGTTCTCTAAGTTATCATCATTTTTTCAATTTTTCAAATACAATTTCACCATTTTTTTACAATAAAAAACCTAATAAAAACTAAATTCTGAATTTTTTGATTAAAAATTTTATTCGATACCATTATAAAATCATATTATCATTATAAAATTAATTTAAAAAAAATTCATCGAAACTTTAAACATTGATTTTATTCCCTTAAAATAATATCTTAATGAAAAAGAAATTGCTGCACGTACAAATACCATATGCTTTGCATTGTAATCACGAAATTAAAAAATTAAAAAAATTGTTCATTAACATTTCATCAAAAAAAAAAAATAAATAAACAAGTGTTCGAATACTTTCATGAACCATATATCTCACAACCTCTCAATTTCCGATACATAAAAAACGAAAATCGATCTAACCTACTCGACACCAAAGTTTAACGAAACGACAAAAGTCAAAGTATCCAAACAAATTCCCGTATCGTGTACGTACATGTTTAATCCGTCTACGCTTGCACGACATAATCCACGTCACTAAAGTTCCCCCAACGATCACTTCCACGAATAAAAGGGTTACCTCGTCGGACACTTTAGTCACAGTGGATGGCTCCTCTTCGATCTGATCTTGTACCTGCGCGTGCGACTCCTTGCCATAGCATTTGCACATCCTGCTGAACAGCGATCTGTTTTTCGTCTTCATGTCGCCAACCTTGACCCAGTGTTCTAGTTTCAACTCTTAATGGAGATTTCAGTCTCAATTGGGATGACACCTGTTCCACCAGCTGGAAGTTATTGGACTGATCGTTCTTTGACGCGTGTTACGGCTATTATTAATTGTCTCACGACACATGGATCAGGTGAAAAACGCGACAGATAAGCGTATCAACGCTTGTATGGTCGAGACGTTTTTCTCCAGGGAAGGAAGGCGGCTGGATGCTATTGCGCTTGAGCGGAAACTCTTCATAGTCGAGACGCATCATCATTCGAAATTCGAACATTTTGACGATGACAAATTGACAATCTTTTTCACATTATTTTGACACGAAATCTTTATTTTATTTAAATTTAAATATAATAATTAAATATAATAAAACTCAAAGAATGATCATTCGAGATTTGAAAGTTTTGGGGGATACGATTTTTTGTTTATTTCTAAAGATACACAATCATCAGGAAATTTGAACATCTCGATGAAGGATGACAGATATCTTCTTATGGATAAGATTTTGACTGTGACACGAAGTTTTTATTTTTCTATTTTTTTATATATGTAATTTTTTAAACCTCATAGTTGTTCGAGATTTGAAAATTTTGAAAAATGATCATGATATGAAGTTTTTATTTTGATATTTCCTTTTTTTTGTGCATCAGAAAATTTGAATATCTTAAGATAACAGATCGATAATCTCTTTACATGAGATTTTGGCCGTGACACAAAGTCTATTTGTCTGAATTTTTTGATATGTAATTTTCTTTTATATGTAATTTTTCAAGGACTACCGTCAAGAAATTTGGAAGATGGATCGATTATAGATCTTTTTCATTTAGATGAGAAATTGATCATGACTTGAGTGATTTTATGTTTTTTTTATATTTCCAAAATACAATTCAAAACTCGAATATTTTTAATAACAAAGCAATAGTTTTTTATTGTTGAATATGAAGTTTTTTAAGTTTTTTGAAGTTTTTTATCATTTAGATAAAATTTTAATCATAACATATAATTTTACTTTTTATATTTTTTTATTTTTATATTTTATATATTTTTCAAAATGAATCGCCATTCGAAATTTCGAACATTCTAAAGAAATAGAAAAAAATAGATTGATAGTCTTTTATTATTTAAATAAATGATTTATATAAATATGATATATATAAAATCTTAATTTTTACATTTTTTTTAAAGTATAATCCAAAATCCAAAATATTTTTATAGGAAATGATTAAAATCAATTTTATATCGTAATTTTTATATTTTTATTTTTTGTAACATATTCAAAATTTGAATATTTTGACATGACAAATTAATAGTCTTTTATCATTAACCGAGAGTTTAATTCTGCATTTTTTAAATGAAATTAATCATAAAAATATCATGTAATTAATGGTATGATCAAATAAAAAATGATTTCATATCTGTATAAAAATAAATTAAAGAAAAAATAATACAATTTTTTTGTTTGAAATTTTGTTTTTAAGTAAATCAACTTTGAAAATTTGTCAAGTATAAGTAATTGACTATTTCTCAATTAAATACAAATAAATGCTAGATTAGATAAAAAATTATTCTACATACATTTAAAAAATAACTAACAAATTTTCAAACTAAATTTTTTTAAATAAAAAAGTTTTATTCTTATTTTATATGTTTATCTTTAAACTAATCTATTAATAATTATTTTATTCTTATATAATTAGAAATTTATTAATTTTATTTATACTTGAAAAAATTTCAAACTTTATTTACTTGAAAATGAAAACTTAAATTTGATATTCTTTTTTTAGATATTTTTCATTTTTGCAAATTCGTCTTCTTTGTACCATTATATCATTAAACACTCTACATTTTCATTTTTGTATTCTTTACATTTTTCAAAATTCATTTGAATTTCAAATATTTTGATAAGAGATAATAAGTCAATAGCTTTTTATTACACAAATAAAATTTTGATCTGATTTACAACTTTTATATTTTTCTTAAATATGCCATTTAAATTTCGAATATTTCAACCAATGATAGTCGTTATTTTTATTGTTTTTGAACGAAATGAATATTAAATCTTTTCTGACTTTAATTTTTTTATCTAGCGAAAATAATATTGTTTTTGCATAGATATAATTATTTATATCTTATATTATTTAAATTATATTAATTAAATTATATTAAATTATATTAATAATTTAAAATAAATAATAAAGAAAAAATTAGAAAGTTTTTAATTTCATTTAATTATTATCATATTTCATATAATAAAATGAATGACATTCAATAAATGATTTTGTATTGTATTTTAAAAATTATTCTGAAAAGAAAATTCCTAATTATTCAAATATTTTTTTAAATTTTAATATGAAAAAATAAAATTTGATTGATAAAAAATGTATGTGAGATTTATAAAATTTTTACTATGATCCTTAAAAATAGCTGTTATCATTCAATTATTAATAATAACACAATGTACAAATAAAGCTAATAATATTTTTATAAAATCATAAAAATTTTGATTGATTTTAAAATTTTAAAATAATTAGGAAATGAATTAATTGTTATATGGATTAATGGATTATTGGAATTGTATTACATTGGAATAAGGATCTACATACACACTACATGTGCGTTTTAATTTTTTTATTTAAAAAAAAATCTTTTAGAAATATATAATTGGAATAAATTTTTGCAAAAAAATTCTTTATAATAAGAAACATGATAATATATTACAAATAAGATAAATAATAAATGATAAAATTTTTTATAATATATATAACTTTATAAACTAATACGAATATATGATAAAATTTTTATCAACCAATGAAGATATTGAATTTTTATCAGTATGAAGACACAATGAAAAAAATTAAAGAAAATATTAAAGGAATTAAATAAAAAAATAGTCATAATTTATAATCAGCTTATGAAGACATAACAAAAAAGATAAGTAAATTATTAAACTCATTAAATAAAAATATAGAACAAAGAACAAAACTTTTATTTTAATTATTAGAAAAAGAAATTAGAATAAATTACTTTATCAAGTGCTATTCAAAATATGATATACTTGAAAATACGCATTGAAACAAGAACAATTTGGAAGACAAAAAGTTACGATTTATTCAAATTTTTAAAAGAAATCAAATAATTTAATAGAATATTATAAAATAAAAACACATAAAAAAATATCTCTTAAAGTATCACATGCGACGTTAAATTCAAATAAAATTCTAATAAAAAAAAGAAAAAGAAAAAAGAAAGAAAGAAAGAAAGAAAAGAAAAAATAAAAAATAAAAAACATAATCATCAGCATATCATAATATAATTAAAGATTAAATAATAAAATTTTTTTATTTCAAAACACATTATCAAAACACAAAAATAATAATATAATTAAAAAAAAATGTAGAAGAAGAAACAAAAATACTAAAAAACTAATGTCATCAAAGAGGAGTAGAATAAAAGAAAATAGAAAATGGAAAATAAAAGTAATCGTCATCAACATACGATGACACAACTAAAAGAACATAGACATAAAGTATAGACATAAAAATAATAATAAGAGAAGAGATAATATATAATATCACTATCATATTAGAATACCCATTAAAAAGAAATTTACGAAAAGAATTACTTAACTTGAAGTTTTTCTTAAATTATCACATGAAAATACAATGAAAAAGATATAGCATATAATTGTAGAAATAATAGTTTATAAAGTGATCACATGAAGATGGAATAAAAATATAAAGAAGTTAAATGTCAATACGATAATACGATTAGAAGAAGAAAATAAATAACGGGATTCTTCAACACGGTTGCACGAGGACACAAGAAGCGTAGATGATTTCGAAGGTTCTTATGGCCATGTCACATGTGACATACTAGCGCAATCATTAAGAATGTCGTTTTCACAGAGTACTAGTATCGTATAGAGCATGCGCGTTTGTTCGCCAATTTTCATTTCAGCTTACTGACCTGCATCCTCGATATTTTTCAATGAAGACTCGTCAACGAAATCTTATTGTGATAAACTTAATGGAATTGTTATTTGCGCCATCTACATCATGATTCTTATTTTTGAAAGAAGATTTACGATCGAGAAAATTTTTTTTTGAAATGTAATTTAGTTTTTCTATATAATAATTTTTTTAAGGAAATAATTTTTCAAGTATGATGAAATAAAGATAATAATTTTATTAATTTTTTACACAAAGTTTTATTAAAAAGAAATTATAATTAGAAATGTTTTTTCTTCATAAAGAATAAAATAATATCTGTTAATTTTTGAATAAAAAAGAAATAAATTTTATATTTAAAAATTACAATTAAAATGTTTTTTTAAAAATAAATATTATAATAATATCGACTTTCAATGATTTTAGAAGAAAATTTAAAAATGTTAATTTTAGAACTATAAATAATAAAAAATTTTTTCGATTAATGGTATTACTATATATAAGTATCAATAAATATTTTATAAAAAGTATATTATCTTATTAAGAAATTAAATTTTAAAAGAAATTTTATAATTATATATATATATATATATATATATATTATATTATAATTATATATAATTTTATAATAATAGATTTTATAATTATCAATTTTATTTTTTTCAAAAAATAGATAAATAATTCTAGTGATAAATTTTTATTTTTATCTTAATTTTTAATTCAATTAAATTAAAATTTAATATATTCAATGATATCAGAATTTTTTTTCTATAAATATAATATTTTAAATATTACATAAATTATTTAAATATTAATATATCAGTATCTCTCAAGACTATAATTTAAGTTAAACATTCAAGGATATATACCGTTACATATTATTTAAAGATAATATATTATCGCAAATTTCTGATTAAGTATTAATTTTTATCTTTATATTTAAATAATATTTTTTCTTTTCATTTTATTTAAATAAAATTATTCTATACATTTATTTATTATTTCATCAATTTCATCAATCAAATTAAATTAATAATTTTTATAGAATTAATATTAGAAACTTTTAAAAGTCTCCTAAGTTATTGTTTTTCATTATTGCCAAAGAATATGAACATTAATAAAATTTGTATTCATATTTAAAATAAAAAACAAAATATTTTCTCGTCAATTTGCGTCGTTATTTATATAATAATCAATTCTTTATGTGTGAATTATGTGAATACGTGTAAATTTACGTTATGTAAAAATTATGAATGAAAACTAAAAATTATTTTATTTGATCCCTATTTCATCCTTTCTTCATTACAATTACAAGAAGCTTAAAATAATAAAATAAAATTTATTATTTTTAGAATTCTTTCTGTTTCTTAAAAACTCAATTTCAGTAAAATTTTAAAATTAAATTCAAATTTATAAACAAAATTCTAACTTTAGTGAGATTTTAGATTTAGTAAAATTTAATTTTGTATCCAATTTTGTATCATCAAATTTCTTCTTAATTTTTAATAAAATTTGTTAACTCTAACTTTAATGAATGTTAATATTTAATGAATCTTTAAATCTAAAAATTTCAATTGTATAAATTTTATTTTTATAACAATATTTAATTTTAACTTCTAATTTTCCTTAGCTTTATTGAATCTTCAATTCTTTTTGATAAAATCTATATTTGATAAAATTTTTAATGAAATATTAATTTCAAACTTCTATTCAAAATTCTACATTGATTCTACATATAAATTTTGTATTTTTTATTTTAAAATTTAATATTAATTTAATTTATTATTAATTTATTATTATATTGACTTGTATTTTATTAAAACTTCATTTCATCACCAATTTCTTATTTTTAACAAAAATTCAATATTAAATCCAACATTTGTTTCAGTTACAATTTTAAATGAGAGTTATATAAATAAAAATTGAGTAATTTTTCAATATTTTATGATACAACACGTGTATCAATGAATAACTATTAAAAAACTCATAAGATGAAAAATTAAGTCGCAAATTTGTTATCGTGTCCTCATTCAAAATGGTCGTTGTCGCCAAAAGGGACGCGAGTTTGTTTCGTAATCGATAGCCTCCAACCGTGACACTCGCTCAATGTTGCGAGTTCAGTTGTTAAATCGTCATAATGATTTGTTTTTCATGCAACAAATTATTCTTTAATCTTTTCCCGAATTATAGGAATTGAATATTTCCTCTTTTTATTTGAATTAATTCAAATAAAAGTAAATAAATATGATTCAAAATAAGTTTAGTTATATAATTATTTGAAAATTTATTGAATTTTTAAATTTTTACATAAATTATTTTAATAATAACAATAATTTCATTGCATTTAGAAAACTATTTAAAAGATTAAAAATGAAAAATCCAAAAAGGATTGTTGCTTTCTTAATGTTCGTTTCTAATTATAAATCTTTA
>NW_006264191.1:217081-220366 GCF_000469605.1 Apis dorsata | reverse complement strand
ATTTGTATTATTTTTTATATTTATTATATTATTTATTATTATATAAAATTTTCATTGTCTATAAAACTTTACATAAAAGTTTATATATATTTGTATTAAATTTATATTTGTTATATATCATTTATCATTAAACAAAATTAACATTTATAAATCTTTACATAAAAGTTATATGTATTTATATTTATATTTATTATATTAGTTATTATCATCAAATCAAATTTATCATAAGATGCAAAAATATAAAAAGAAAATATTTATTACAATATTTAGGAAATAAAATATTTATTTGAATTACATTTTGTTTTTTTTTATATTTATAAAAATATAAATTTTATATATATATAATTATTCACAATTTATTAAATATATTTATATTTCTTTGAAGAGATTCGTACAAAACAATCATTATAATTTAAGATTGTATTATGCAAAAGTCTTTATGTAAATTAAACATATTTATAGAAAAATATTTCCATATACTATTACTGTTGCTTCTTTATAGCTTTCTGACTCCTTATATGTAAATTTTTTAGAAATATTGCAGTAAATCGAATCTATTTACGTTTGTTTTTCAGTATATCAATTATCTTTTATTAAACTATTTTCATTATATCATGATTATTATGTCATCATTATGTTATGATTATTAAACATAATTATCCCTATATATTATATATTTTCTTTTTAAATTTTAAAGTTCATATTTTCAAAGTATCTATTTATCTATCGTTCCATTATAATAGCATTATTATTTTACTACATTATTATTATTATATCATTCTATTATATACCATAGTATTCAACTATAATGTAATGTTAAAAATAAATGAAGATAATTTTAATGTAAACAATAATACTTGATGCAATAAAAATAATTGATATTAATATAAAATATTTTTATTGAATTAAATATAACACAAAATAATATTTATATCTTACCTTTAAAATTAAAATCAAGAAATATATTGTTATTATATCATTCTATTATATATCACACACAGCATTCAGTTATAATGATAAATGATAATATTAAAGTGAAGATAATTTCAATATAAACATAATAATAAAAATAATTGATATGTGCGATTTTAACGACATTAAAATATTTATATTTTTATATTAAAATAAATATAATACAGGACAATATCTTATTTGTTAAAATCAAAGAAATTCAAAGAGATTAATTCCTCCATCTCATTAACCCATATCATAAAATTTCAATTAGAGAAATCTAAACCATCCAAACCCAAGATCGGATCAAAGCTCCATTCATTCGATCATTCCAGGATAGTTATCGATCGTTGAGCATTAATTAACAATCATTTTTGTTCAGCGTGCTACTTATGCAACAGTAGAAGAAAGTCAAGGTCATGAATCAAGAATGGACGGAAAATATCATTCAACCGACTCACCTTTTGATCGATATGATCCCACTTTTCATTGTAAGGCCGCCTTTCTTCCGTCATGATACGTCACACGAGTCGACGGTCACACGTCGATGGAATGAGAGAGAAAAAAGATAAATATAATTTTTTTTCTCTTCCTTGAAACGCGAAGAAAACGATCAAAGACGAGATATGAAGAGAACGAGGAGAGTCTAACGAGAGAAGCAATCTCGACGTCCCTCTAGAGATCACTAAAGACTTACATCACGCGATTCTCGAATTCTACATTGAATCTGCATCGTGGCTAGAAATACAAGCGACTCGCGTGCGAACCAGGTGTATTTTAGGCGAGGCGAATCAAGCGAGCCGATTCGTCGACAACTGAAGTTTCTTTCGTCTATGAACGATGATTATGTATTCATTAAATAGATATTTTATTTCGGTTATAAAAATATAGATTCTTGATTTAGAATTCATTGAGAATTTATAATATTTTACTTATTTATTTATTTTTTTTTTCATTTATAAATGTTAAATGAGTATTTTATAAATAAATATTTTATATAATGTATATATAAATGTATTGAATAAGTTTCTATTACATAAAGTAAGTGAATTACTAATTTATTACTGAGTACAGAGAGTTTTTTCATTTATGATTATTATGTATTTACCAAATGGAAATTTTATTTGAATTATCAAATTATATGTCATAGATTTTGGCTATTGAATTTTTCATTAAAATTTTTTCTTAAAAAGAAAATTTTTCATTAAAAAGATTGAGTGAAATACATTAATATTATATATAAAGTGAATGAATAATTAAAATTAAATTAAAATTAAAAAATTACGTGAATTGTCTTAAACAATCGAAATTTTTGTTCTCTAAACTACAAAATAATTCCCAATTAATTTTAAATTGTTGTTTGTGTTGTAGATTTCTAAAATTCAGCTCAAACTTTTAAATTGTAATGTACATTAAATATATATAGTATTTAAAATATTGTCTGTGCATTCTATTTTGATCACTAATATGAATTTATGCTATATAGAATTAAACATAGTCACATAGTTGTAGACTTCATTGGTGATCAAAATATATATATCATATGTCTGTATCTACATTACACATTTACAATTTAGATAATTTAAGTCTTTGAATTTGAAGATTAAAACCTTTAAAGATTTTAGCTCTTATAACAAAATTCGAACCTAAAGAATTCTAGAATTTATAGTTTCAATAATTTTTGTAAATTATTTCAACAATATGAATAAATCATTTCAATAATTTAAATAAATTCTATTGAATAGCGAAGCTTTTTCGAAAATTTTTCGTAGATTACTAATTATTTCGAATATTTTTTTGTTTTTTAAATAAAAATAAAAAATTCTAATAACTTAATTTATTAATTATTAAGATAATATATATATTACATATTATATGATTGACATATGATTTCCTTGTACATAATAGCTTATATCTGTTTTTATAATGTAAATGCTAATAAATACTTAAGTTGTATATATATTTGCGCAATCTCAAACATGAAAGGATTAATGATGAAAGAAGATGCAATATTTTAAAGACAGATAATAATAGATGATACTTCTTCATTTCATATTTTAAAAATATGTATATTGTAAGAAATGATTTTTATTTTATAATTCTTTTCATAGTCTCGCTATTAATTATCACATCTTTCAAAAATATTATTTTTAGTAATCAAAAAAACAAATATGCGAAAAAAAAACATTATTTCAATACATAAATAAATTAATAATTCAATACAAAAATTAATTTATTGATCGAATAATTTTCCTTATACAAAGTTTTTTAGAAAATATTGTATATTATAGTTATCTGGATAATTTCTTATAACAAAATTGATTAACAAGCAAT
>NW_006264191.1:201656-216835 GCF_000469605.1 Apis dorsata | reverse complement strand
AGGCGCTGCGTTCAGGTCGCAGTCCACTCTGTGGGCGTGGGTTCGAATCCCACTTCTGACAAATATTTTGTATATTCAAAATTATAATAAATTGTTAGGAAATTGAACAATGAGAAGACATTTTATTTATTTTTTATAGATTTTACAAAATTTTACTATATAAATATTTAAATTAAAAAAATGCAGAAAAAAGCAAATAGTGATTATTTAATTGATTGTTTAATTTATATTTATATAATATTTTAAATAAGTACTGTAAATAATTTAATACAGTTATCGTAAAATATTGACATCTTATAATGTTTATTCAAATTGATTTAATATATAAAATTTTTATATATATTCGTAAAAAATAGTTTACTGAAGGTAATTCATAAATATTGATAAAAATCACTGAAGAAAATATTTTTATTTTCAAATTTAAATTAATTTTCTTGTTTCCTGTTATGCCTGAAATTCCTACTATTTCCTATCACAAATACAAATTACATTAGTTGATTATGAGTTTGTATGTATATATTTTTTTCTTAATTTAGAAATGATATAAAAAATAATATATGTGTACCATATATCAATTTAATTTATAATAAAGGAATTAAAAAGATATAAATGAATATGTAAGCAATAAAAAAATTTTATTTTGATTTTCGATTGTTTATTCGTTATATTAAATGATCTTTTATTTTGATGGAAATATGTGAAAGAATTTTTATTTTAGTAATTTTATAAAATTTATATTTATAAAATATATCTTAATCTTTATATTGTAATCAATAATTATAGAATTATTTTAGTAAAAGATTGATTGTGACATAATGTCAACATAAACATTATAAAGCTATTTTAATATTGACGCATTAACTAACAATCGCAACAGTTCTATAGTGGAAATGTGTTGTAAAATCTTTTTAAATTTCTAATCATTATCTAAATTTATTCTAATATTATAATAAAAGGACAACATGAATTATTGTTACAGATATATGTGTAATGCAGCAAAACTACGAAATATAACAATAGAAAATACAAGCAGAATTATAAAACGGATAACAGTTAATTGTCAACATGGCGGATAGTGATTTTCTCATTACAATTTCAGGTCCCGCTTTGTCATTATTGTTTTATGAAAATGTTCGTAGTAGCGGAGATCAGGTGAGAAAGTTTTTTCTCTTCTTTGTTTATTATTAATAATTTTGTATTTTAATATGACAATTCGTATTTAAATTATGAAATTTAATATTTTAACCTCAATAAAATCTAACCTTATAAACAGGAAAATTGAAAACACCGTAAAAAAATATATTGATTCTTTATATTTTAGATGGGCTTTTTACTAGGAGAAACACTTGAATTTCATATAAAAACATATACAGATTTAGATAATCAAGTAGAAACAATAAAAATATACAATAGTAAGTACTAGATTGTTTATATTTCATTGACGCAAATGTTTTTAGCATTACAATAATATTTTGACATTTCTAGACATTGAAGCTGTTGTAACTTGTCCATTACCTCATACTTTACATAATTCTCTTGGCAAAATTAATAAAGAGAAGTTAAAGGACTTTTTACGTGACAAGAGTAAACAAGTGATAGGTTGGTTTCATTTCAGGCGAGATGTAAGCTTGGTGCCTACATTCAGGGATAAATTATTACATAAAGAATTTGCCTCATATTTTTGTAATGACAATGGTTCTAAAAATGAGTTTTTTGTTACTTGTTTGTTAAGTTCTTCAACAAGTAATGAAGGGGGAACTTATAAATTCAAACATGTCTTCTTAAGACATAAAAGAGGGTATGTTTTTCAATGAAATTTTTATATATAATGTTTCTTTAAAAATTTCATTTTTGTAAATAATTTGATTACAGAACATTTGAACCAGTTCCTTTACGGATAAGTAACTTAGGAAGTAATTCATTTGCACATGAAGGTTCAGATTATAAACCTACTCCTACCAAAAAATCATCTGATGTTCCAGATATATTTACTAAATTTATAGAATCTTTAAAGTAAATAAGTAATATATAATATAATATAACATATATATAATATATTTAAGATAGAGATACAATTTGAAATTTTTAATATTCACTTATATATTAAAAAATATTCTTTATTAATTGAAACTATTATTTTCAGTTTGGATTTAACAAAGACATCTGCAGTTGAATCTGCTATCAGTATACAAAAAGCAGCTGAGCAACATTTGAGTCAATTAATACCAGAATTATGTAAATCTGATCTTGAAGTAGCAGAGCTTGAAAAACAGGTTAAGGAATTTATGTTTAGCAAAAAGGCAAAAGTTAATGGTAGTCAAACTTATGAAGTTAAAAAAGATGAAATTAATGAAAGAAAACCAAAGTCAGAATCTTCAGATGAATCTTCAGATGATACTTATCAGGAATGTCGAACCAGGAATGTAGATCCAGAAATATTCAAGGATCATTCTATTGCAACTGTATGTATATATAATTTATGTATTATAATTTAAATTAATTTTGTTTATTTATAATAAATTAATGTATATATATATTATAAGTAATTTTATATTTTTTAGATACATAATTATATACATAATTATTATTTTATTTCAGAGTCAAAGTACTCATAAACTTAGAAATACAATATATATTGAAAAAAATATTAATCAGAACAAATTAAAAAAGTCATCTACCACAAGCATAATAAATAGTCCCAGTCAGGAACCATCACCATTTCTAAATTCAGAAATAACAGAAAATGTATTTAGTAAGAGCAAACGTCTTTCCAATGTGGATTCAGAAATTGTGAAAGAATCAATTTGTAAAAGTGACACAAATATGAGTGGTATTGGAAGAGGTAGAGGCAAATCGATGCATGATGTTTATTCAGGATTAAAAAAAGCTAAAAGGACTTCAGGTTCAGAATCATCTGAGACAAATAATGTACAAAATACTTCTTTGCAAACATCTTATAGTCAAGTTACAAAGAAAAAGGTAGAGAATGTTCGTAAATTGGATGTAACTGATAACCATTAAATAAAAGTGGTTCTTATATCTTTAGTTTACTTCAAAAGCTTTATAACAACTTATATTTAAATTTTGAAACATTTCCTGCAAAAAAATCAACAAAAATTTTAGCGCTTGTGCTACATTTATTATGTGTGTGGTGCAATGTAAATATTTATATATTTTAAAATATAAACTGACTATATATGCATATTGTATAATATGGAAGATCGTTTCTAGTAAATTTTAATCTTATAAAGATATAAAAAAACGGTATTGTATGATGTTCATAATATCGAATCTGTGTATTATATGAAGTGGAGAGGCATCATAGACTGAAG
The DNA here is from genome assembly GCF_000469605.1 of Apis dorsata. Classification (NCBI taxonomy): domain Eukaryota; kingdom Metazoa; phylum Arthropoda; class Insecta; order Hymenoptera; family Apidae; genus Apis; species Apis dorsata. The sequence goes on along the minus strand of NW_006264191.1, from coordinate 213,503 downwards.
TACCGAATAGGTTTTAATACGCATTTTTCGAAAATTTTATATTTAAAAAGTATACTATCATTCATATTATTTTTTGTACTATTTTAATAACAAATCTATCCAAATATATTTACAATACTTTATATTTTTAAATTAATTATGAAATTCGGAAAGAAAAATACATTCTTTTTTTTTTGTACATTTTTTAAGTTGTATCATTTCATTTTTAAGTATTTAATGTATAAAATAAATACAATAGTTTGCATCATTATTTTGTATAAATAACATATTAACATGTTGCATATATTAAATACTTGTAAATAATTAAAATTTTCATAAATAATTTTTTTTTTTAGTATTATAATGTATTATAAGATATTCGCGCAATAAGAACTTCACTTTTTTTATTTTTACACAAGTATTTTAAAGGAATGTTATTACAATATATCAGCTGGATTATTTGGAACACCTGTAACTTCCCATATTGTTGCTGCAAGTCTTCTTGAATGTTCTAATACACATGAAGATGTTGCCAATCCAAGATGAACACAATAAAGTTCATAAATTCTGATTTTATTGATGGATAGTTTAGGGAAACATGTCTCAGCTAGTTTTCTAATCAGCAAAATTGTATAATACATAAAGTAAAAAGCCACATGAAAACAAATATTTAAATATAAGTAATACAGACCTGTAATAATCGCCACAAATTATTCCTGGTACTGGAAAATTTTTCATTATATGATTCAAATAAACTTTATATTTTAATGGTGATCCCTAAAAAATATATAATAATAATAATAAATAATAATATCAATGCTATGATTTTACACACACTTTAAATTTATTTACTCACAGAACTATCCTCAAACCATAAAAAATAAGCATAATTAAATGTTGTATCCTTCCACATAACTGATAAATGTCCTTCTTCTAAGTGTATTCTGCTTTGTTTAACCATATTCCATATCTGCAAAAGTAAATTTTTAAATAATTCATTAATTTTTAATTTTCAATAAATTACCTTTTTTGTTGTAAGAGCAAGAGTTTCAGGATTTGTGAAATCTAATGTTGGAGCAATCAATCTATGAGTGATTCTATCTATGTAGATAAAATGCACAAGGCCTGGAAATTCTTCTAGATATTTGTTGATTGTTAGGGAAGTTCTCGTAGATTACATGGCATTAAGGAGGTATATTTGATTTATTAGGGAAAATAAAAAAAAATAATACAAATGTATATATAAGTGATTACGAAAGGATATGATCCAAGAGTAAAATTTTTCAATGCTTTTACTTTAAGAAAATCGCTAAAATCATTTAATTTTTGTCGAACGAGTTTTCCTACAGTTGTAAGTACATCAACACCTTGTTTTAAAAAATTTTTATCGAAACACGTTAGTCGATATAATTCTTTCAAATTATCCATAAATCCAGAGGTATTTGATTCAATTTGAAGAATAGATTCTGAATCTCGAGATTTTAATAAATCTATATATTTTTTTCGAACGAATTCCCATTTTGTCTGTAATCTTCTTTGACACATATCAACATCATTACTGATATTACCTCTATTTTTTTTAATTCCATCTAATGTTTTTTTCATTGCTAAGTCAAAATTTTCAAATGCTGGTCTTAGTTCATCGATATCTCTTTGGAGTTGCAAACCATTTATAATATTTAAATAATGGAAACTATCATATAATCCTGATGATGTAGCAAGATTAGTAATTTCTACTATCATTATGAGATTAATACCATCTGCTAATTCAAAAATGTGAACTGCATTAGCTGTATAATCATGCTCAGTTCCAAGTAAAATTAAATTACTATACAATTCATCATCCATTAATGAATAAAGACCTTCGTTGATAGAAGATTCTCTTGATCCTCCTACAATAAAATAACATATTAACATATAACATTATAACAAATGAATATTTTATAATAGTAAAAACCATACTAAATAAATTTGTAATATCTTCTGAAGTAGGATTTGCAAGCTTTGTTCCAAAAGTTATTTGCTCCTCTTTAGAAGAACTGTTTTCAGGTAAAAGAATGTCAATACAATCATCATTGTTACTATTTATTCCAGATTGACTATCCCCTTTTTTTCTCTGATTAACTACCCAACACATAAGCATCATCAATAATATATCAGAAGCATATAAATCATGAGCATTTTTACTAGAATACAATGAAAGAAATTTTTGTTCCACTAATATCAAGATGTGTACATTAGAAAATTCAGATTGTGCCTTTAATTTATCACAAGCATCGTGCAATACTTTTAGTATTGCTACACCTAAGTCTGTATTTATTGATAACTGTTCTATTGCTTCTGTAAGCATACTTTGTTCACAATTTCTTAAATGCATCCATGCATCTAATAAATTAGAAACTAAACAGACTTTTTGTCTGTTTATCTTTAATCTGGAATTAAATTATTTATTATAATATCATATTTTTTGTTATAAACAAATTTTCTAAATATTATTTTAACTTACACTGCAACATCTGGTCCACAAACATGCCTTACGATTGCCACATATACTCCTAATGTTCTTTTCATTAATTCTACTTCATCCATAGATATATAAATAAAAGTATATCCCATAAATTCATCAAATACCATATTTGTACCATCATGACATCTCATTGAAGTATAAGAATTTCCAAACTGAGAAGCCATTACATGTTGAGATGTAACAATAGGTGAAAATAATTGCATTATGATATTTGGATTTAAAATTGAATCCTCATTATTTTCATCCTGTATAAAACATATAAAAATATATTAATAATTTTATAATATTAATTAATATCATAAAATAAGGATTTTAATATTATTAATATTATAATATAATGACTAAAATTTTTTTAAAAAAATATTCATAAAATTCAGTATAAAATATATAATTTAAATATAGTATATAGTAGTAGTAGATAATATAAAATATTTAAACTTCAAATATAATATTATAATTTTTTAATTATCATAAAAATATATCATAAAAATCTTGTACTTTATACAATTTGAATTTTGTAAAAAATTTTAAAAAAACTTACCTTGATTTCAGAAATCAGTCCTTGAATTTTAGCTAATTTTTGTATATGATTTGCAAATTTTTTATTACATTTCATAAAAAGAACATCATTCAAATGATCGAAAATTAAAATACCCTTCATTTTATAATTTAATTATTTTTATCACTCTGTGATGCTATTAATCGATATTTATAAATGCATTAATATTTATATTCGTGTTAATTCGATTTATGAAATCATTATTAAATATCAAGCAATTATTTAATATTTTCAGTTATATATATCTAATCATTTCAATGACTTTTCGTATACAACTGCTTTTGGAATTTGTTTAATTAGATTTGCAATACAAAAATATAGGCGATGAAGTTGATTATCTACTTTATGTACTTATGTCGCCTTTCAATTCTACGCTAGATGTCCCTTAGTTGAAGATTGTTCTGCGCATAATTCGAATATATGTATACAAATGATTTTATCAAATAATTTTTTAAAATTTGTATAAATTTTATATCTTATTTTTTTAATACTTAAATATTATTTAAAACAAATTTTATATTATACAATATGTTATTTAATCTTAATTAAAAAATTTATAAGATAAATGTTATTAATATATGTTATAAACATATAATTTATGTATGTACGTATATATATAGTATCGAATAATTTTTTATTTATTTGATAAATTGAAAGTAGAATGAAATTGAGATAAAATCCAAAATGAAAATATAAATACTAATTATCTATATTGCTGGACTTAATATACTATTATTTCGATTTACAAAATAAAATAATTATTTTAGAAAAGAAAATAATACTTACCATTATATAGTTGCATAGTTACAAGTATCATTTAATTGCAATTTTGATATAAGAATATTTTTCATTTTTATAAAGAAATATATTCTTTAAAGAGGTTAGAAAAATTTTAATAAAATGTAAAGATATAAAGAATCAAACTTTTATTTTGATAAAAATTCAAATAAACAAAGATTTTTAGTAATTATTTGCACAGCACACACACATAAAATTTGAAAAATCGATTTAACAAATGACAACAGCTGCAAAAAATTTAAATAAATATTTTACAATATTAAAATAAAATTATTATTTTTTAACAACAAGTAACATATATTTAGTTTTTTCCGTAATTTGAAAAATTTATTTTTATATCATTTTAATAAAATCGTGCCTTAGTTTTGAACTAATTGTAAATACAAGAATATAATTGTTTTTGCGAAGTGCTTTTGTTAAATAAAAAAAAAAATATATAAATATGTAATATGAAGATTCATATAAATACAATAAACTCTTGATTCTAAGAATTAATAAAACAACAGTTAGTAAGAAATTTAAGAATTATTTAAGAATTCAAACTTTCAAGTTAATATCAAAGTTATAAAAAAGATCAAAAAAGATTATCAAATTTAAGATTTATAAATTTGCCTTCATAAAATCGAGAGTTTATTGTAATTTTCAACATCATTTTCCAACAAAAGTAATTTCAGCTTATTTAAGTAGAAATAATATTCGTATCTAACTTCATCATTATTGATTATTCAACACTCGAATTACTTGAACAAGTATTCATTTAATATTCCCTTAAAAGTGACAACACAGTCCTCAGTATATATATTATATTCGACTAGATTATATTATATAGGTCTTTCTACTAATTTTTTTTTTTTTTTTTTTTTTTTTTTTTTTTTTTTTTATATTTTTACCTATTTGGCATCCAGACGAAGACAAAACTGCCTGGAGCCTCTAAATACACATGTATAGTGTATCTAATATCGCATATCAATAGAAATAATCTCAATTCTCAATGGCCAAGTCAATTGGACACTATAATTACAATACAATAATAATTGCAATAATTTTCTAGATCTTTTTCTTTTCTTACATGCTACTATTTTGAAAGTTTCATATAAACCCTGCTAAAATTTTTTTTCATTTATGATGATAAATCCACTGGCTACCTATAATTGTAATTCCAGTATTCAAAAACAATTAGTTTCATGATATTTTTCAAGTGAAACGTATTTTGTTTTCAATATATGATAAGTACAATTAATTATAAATAGAATTGTTCGTTTGTCGTTTTAACTTCAAAACATAAAATATAGAAAAAGTATAGGTTATGTGCGTTGAAAGTCAAAAGTAGTCTTGACAAGTTTTAATTAACTCGTTGATATTTGTGCAGAGTGTGAACTGATATCACAATATTAAAAAAATACTTTCGAGTTTAAAAGTGAATCACACTAAACATTCGAAGTACCGACAAACATGTCTTCTATTCTTGTTTGCATAAAAAAAGATTCTTAATCTATGATTATTCTAGTTTGTTATTTATGATCAGGCCTATACATTTGGCGCATCGTCAGCGCTTAATTATGATTAATTTTTATTCCGAAATGATTTGCATTTTCTCATATTTAATAATACTTGCAATTTATATGCTATCTTTATTTTTCGATAGCATTGAAAATACATATGCTATTGATAAAAAATAATTTGTGCAGAATAAATACAGACTAATAACAACAGCAACAATATAAACTTAGAGATTTCTTTCGATGCAAATAATGTAATGTCAAAAAAGTTAATAATACATAATAATAATACATTATTCTTTAATAATTTTTATGAAATAATATTTGAAATATATTAAATATATTATATAGTTTCAATATTATTATAGACAAAAAACTTGAATAATCAACAATATACGTTCAAATTATATAAAATATTCTAAAATATACATTTATTCAAAGTAAATGTTGGTATTTCACTTTTGCAAAATATTTATATTAAAAATTATACTACACTATATATTATAAAAACACTGTGTTGTTTTTAATGTTGTTTAAATATATAAGTACCATCAATTTGTTAAATATCATATTGTCTAAAATTTTACGAAGTAAAGTTATATAAAGTGACACTTGTTGACATTTTTAAAGTGTATTATAATATTATAAATGGAAGCATAAATTAATTAATAATTATATTCAAGATTTAGAATCGTAATAATAATATTAAATAGCAACAATGCTTAGGTTAAGTTATCTTGCATAATTCTTATAGACTTTTTTCTATGGTTTCTCTTCTTTTTACTTTCAATTTAATATCTTTTAAATAATGAAATTAAAAACAGAATAATAAATTAAAAATAAATAATATTAATAATGAAAATTGTGAAATAAAAGATAATATGTATTTTTCATTATTATATAAATTAATTATGAACTGTATTATTACTCTAAATAAAATACTATTTTATTACTATTTATCTGTCATAGCTGCGTGATCAAACCATCATTAAAAATAAACATGTCTACGTATCAATTGACTTCAAACACGCACGCTTGATTTTTTAATTACTTAGAGAAACCAGAAACATTCTAATTTAAATAATAAGAAAGATAATCGTTTTGATCAATTATAGGCCTTCCTATTTATGTAATTATGTAGCAATCGATTATTTTATAACGCGCTTATTCAAATATCCTAGGCTCGGTTGCGTCAGACTACAATTTTGTAATTAAAGCAAAGCTTAATTTTCACAAAAATTTTTTGAATTTGAACACTCACTCATAAATATATAAAATATTATAATAATGAATATGAATTCTTTATCAGTAAAAATAAAAAAACCAATAATTATTTTATATATGATAAAAATGAAAATTCTCGCGTATTAATATTTATAAATATCCATTATTTTATATTTTGAACAAAAATATATAATATATAATATATATATATAATAAATAATATATAAATAAATAATAAATATATAATATATATATGTATATCAATAAAATATAATTTCTTTCATTTTTAATTATATTATATTATATTCATGAGTGAGTGTAATAAAATTTCTTTTTAGCAATGCATCTTATTCATCTAATTCATTATTTTTTTAATAAATTCTAATTTGTAAGAAAAAAGCGGCATCTTATATATAAATAAAAATGTGCATTTTTGCAAAAAGCAGGCAATAATTTCATCAATTATTTTTCTATTTTGAAGAATAGATAATCTTAAAATTTTATATGAAAAATCAATGAAATAGATGTCGCTTCTTTTGTCATAGAGCATATATATACAATTTTTAATGTTGTTCATGAGCATATTGCATGCGAAATATTTAAAATTGTGATATATTGGCTGCTTATTAAACAAATATATGTGTTTATCATACACATATTTTCAGTTCACTTATTTATATCTATAAAATATCAAAAGAAATAAAATTATTTAATAATACTTTTTTTTTCATGATTTTAAGCCTCATAATAATATTTTGATTTTGCAACAAAGATTTTTTCATTTTCTCTGAAACAAAGAACATTCAAACTATTTGAAAAGTAACATAAGATAATCTACAAATCTTTTTCAAGTCGTATACTTTTCGTAAATACACTTCACGACTTTTAAAACACGAAACATTCGAAATTTTTTTCACATTAACAACTCAAATGTGAAATATCCTCTTCATTATCAAATCAATCTGTTTATCAATTTCTATATGATTCTTCGAAAAATTATTTCTTTTCGAGATTTGCAACTCGAGAAATTGTTTCGATGAATCGCGATCATACGTAAATTTGGCGAGGAGTTTTTAAGTATCCTTTCAACGTGGACACACTTTTCTGAAACAATTTGGGAACTTTTATAGGTATTTTAGCACCAACAAAGCACGCTTCGCGTTCTGAACGTGAAAAACCATTTCGATCCGGCCGCGGATCGTGACATATTTGCATCTTATTCACTCGACATCAGTTGTACGCTGTCATCTGCCGATCTATGAAGTCGTCGAACGTCTGATAATGAACGAATCGGCGTTGGATGTAACAACGAGAATGTGTGCGAGTGGCGATCTGAAAAATTGCAACAAAAATACAATGTTTTTATCAGCATGATGTTATTAAATTGATTTACTGATATTACTATGATATTATTATGATATTATTTATTTTATTTAAAATTTGAAAAAAAAATTGAAAAAAATAAAAATAAATTTTAAATTTTATTTTATAGTACCAAAAATTATTAATCAATTTTTATATTTTCTATTATTATTTTTATATTTTATATTTTATATTAGAATATTATTCAAAAATATTAGCTTTGAATTTAGAAATTGAATTAATTCATTCTCAAAATTGCATTTGAATATTCGAGTTATTTTAATTAAATTTTATTCTCTCGAGAATTACAAGAAAATAAAGATCAAAAATGTATAATTAATTATAAATGAAAATTAATTAAGTGAAGATTTTTTTAGATATTTTAATTTATAAAATATTGCATAATATCTTAATTAATTAATATTTTTATTTTAATATTAATATTTTAATTTTATATTAAAATAATAAAATAATACATTATAACTTAAAAAAGAATTAATATATTAAAAATTAATTCTTTTTTAAGTTATAATGTATTATTTTATTATTTTAATATAAAATTAAAATTTATTAATTAATATAAATAATATTAAAATTTGTATGCAATATGTTAACGAAATAAATTTTAAACATGATGTAAATAAAACTGAAATATGATATAATAAGCATAGCTGCACTTTATATGATTGTAAATGTATTTTACATCAATATATTGCAAACTGCATGTTTTTAGCATGTTTGTATTTATTCTATTTTTATTTTAATAGATCTTGTTATATGGTTATATTTTATGTAATTAATAATTTTAAAAATATATACGTTATAAATAAATTAATAATATAATTTGTATATTAACAATTTTTCATTGAAGAATAATAATTGTATTATGATTATTCTTTTAAATTCAATGTAAAATATAAAATATAACTGTCTGACATGTTATGTTTCATTTGTAAATTCTTACGAATTAATTCCTCTTCATTGTTAATGTGTTTTTTAAACATCAAAATATAGTAAGCGATCAGGGTTATTGCCCCAGATAAAAAAATATGATGCTTCACGTGCGTGCATATGAATGAACAGGATAAAAAATCGCGCAATGCGACAAGTTGAGGGGTGATTAGATCAGTCACGCGCATTTTCAGTACTGGCGGTAAATCAACCAACATGAAAGAACAAAGGAAGTACTGATGATCATATGTCACGCAGCATTGTCAAGAAGTTTTATTTTATCTTAAATTGTTTTAATCTTTTATATTATAATTTATATTTTAATTTATATTTTTATTATATTTAACAATATATATTTTTTTTTATTTATATTTTTTATTTTATTCATATTATTAAATATCACAACTTGCGTCAGTATTTTGTTATATAATCATTAAAAAAATTGATAATAAATAAAATTTCTATTATATTAAAAAAATTAAAATAACAATATAATTATATGATAAAATGATAACACTACTCTCATGATATAATTAAAACTATTATACAATATTTATATTAATATAATTAATTCAAAATAGATGTCAACATGATTTAAATAATAATATAGATCATACTAATATGATATTAATTAAAATTCAATTAAAATGTTCGTATTATATATAACATAATATCAAAAAATAATAAATATTAATACTAATGCAACAATAATATAATAATATAGAGTTAATTAATATTATCTAACATTACTATAATATCACTATTAGCACAATTTCAATTATAATTCAACGATCTGTGAACATTTCGAGCATCCTTTTCAGCAATTCAAATCACAAGTTATCAAGATCTGAATCAAACCGGAAATAACCTTCAACAGAATCAAGTATCAACTAAACAATCTAAATGAAACTCGGTATAAATTATCTTTTAAAAAATCTAATTTCATAATAATAATAATAATAATAATAATAATAATAATAATAATAATAATTGATAATTTTAGGTCAAATTTAAATTAAGTAAAAGCAGATTGCATCATAAGGGGATGGAAATATTTTTCACCAGTTGAAGAGCCGATCGAAAGTCAAGACACGCCCACCATGCCACGAACCATTAATTTATGCGGGTTAAAAATAAGGTGAAATCGATCGCATCTATACTTCTGTGAGCGTGGCAAGCATCAAGGTCGCAAGATAAGTGTCCACCGCGAATATATGAATTCATTAATGTTCCAAAGAAGCCTATTCCCTGATTTCCATATTCATCCGCCATATTGCCCATAGAACTTTTAAGCCGTATTTTCAAGGATTCAAGAGTTCATATATGAATTTGTGTGGATATATTGATGTAATGGATCGAAAGATAAATGAAATATAATTATTAAGTATAAGAGTTGTTAAAATATGATAGGATATAAAATATAAGAGTCATAGTAGTATAAATTAAAATTTTCAAAATTCGAAATATAATCATATATCTAAAAATTGAAAAAATTTAATTCCTTTTGAATTAAATTTGAATATTGCTGCTGTTTGCATTTGCATTACTATGATTCTTCTAGAGTTTGATTATAGAGTTGATTATAAGTTATAACAAGATCACAAATTAAAACATAAATGATTAATATAGACACACTCAAAGTTAAATCTTGAATCTTATATTGCAAATGCCATTTATAAATTGGATATTTGAAATTTTTATATAGTATTTTATGTGAAATAAAATCTACTTTTCTTTTAATTTAATGATGATACAAACTAAAAATGAAGAATAATATCAATAAGAATAAAAAAATGATGATATTTAAATTTATAAATACGAATAAGAACTGAAATATGATTATGAAAAAAATTAGGATTGATCATAAGTAATAATAAATTAAATAAAAAATTTTAATCGATCAATATCTATAAACATTATTATATTGATAGATTGATCAATTGTATATGTGTGTATATGTATATAAACTATATAAAATAACTTAAGGTACTTATGTGAGAAGAGTTTTAGAGTCTGTATTCTCTCCGCGTTAAAAAAGATGCAGGTTCTATTTAGATGGATCTATATAGAGTGACCTTGGATATGGCCTTGATGCCTCCACCTATCGATTTTTCTTTATGAAATTCTAATGAGACACTCGATTTATTTCAATTTACAAGTGGCTTCGATTTTGTCCGTTCCGCTTAATTCATTTTCCGTGTCGTGTATCATTTTGGGGATTAAAGCATGGCAATTCATGTGTGATGTATAATTAATAATCCATGTATGCTTTTGCGTGAATTAAGATATTTCCATATATGACTATGATTCGATTATTTACAAATTGTGGATGTTTATGGAAACTTATGCTTATAAACATATCTATATTTATGTTTTTATAAATGCAATATATTCTAAATAGTAATTTGTTTAATTTATTAAATATTACAAACTTTATCTTATTTAAATTTTTATAAATATATAAGCTTCCACAATATTATTTTTTATTAATATTTTTTTTTTGCTAATATTTTAAAGATGACATTTTTAAATAATGTTAGCAAATCTAAATAAAGTACTATTTTAGGAATAGAAGTATTATTAGTAAATTAATTAATTAAAAAAATATTAAAAAATAAAATAGTAAATATCAAACAATATAATTCAAAATAAAAGATGTTAAATATCGATATATATTAGATGGATCATCAATAAGGATAAAAAAATTTTAAAATTATCAATATGTTCTAAAATTTATGAAAAATAATAAAACGTTATTTTTCATATAATATAAAAATTATAAAAATTGTTCAACCTAAGTGACCAAATCACGTTATTAAATCTTCTTCTATTTTCATTCTATAATAAAGTAATCACACGTGATTTTTTTGCTATAGCTATACAATACGGATAACAAATGGCGAAATCAAAACTAAAGTAATAGAACCAATAAAATTTCCATTAACGTC
>NW_006264191.1:194379-201343 GCF_000469605.1 Apis dorsata | reverse complement strand
ATATATATATATGTATATATATATATCGATTATATATAAGAAACTAATATTTATTAAAGCATCAGACCACTGCTAAAGATAAGCATCAAGCTTACGTTACCATAAATGTATGTTATGTATCTAAAGCACGCAAACAATATCTACTAAAAGAGAAAGCTATCAACTATATATATTAACTATACATATTAGCTACATATTTATATATAGTTAATATATAAATCTATATGTATTTGATATAGTCTACATGGAAATAAAAATTTTCGTTTCGATAAAGACAAATGTAATATTTAGTCGTTTGGGCTCGCACCTCTAATATCCGTGGATGGCTCACTTTTGGACAGTTCGTGATCGTTGCTGCGACACGAAGTCGTCTTCGAAGGGCTTTTATAATGCGCCAACACATCGTTCTTCCCAGATGTAGTTTGATTCTGATGGGGGAAATGAAAAGTCGTACTATGAGGCCACGATGCGGGCGGTGGACTTCTGACCAAATGCTCATGCACTTGGGCTAAAGTTAAAGGGTCGGTGTCACCCAATTCCTAAAAAGAATAAGCGTTTCAATCGTACAAAATAATAAAAATTATCTGTATATTATTCTGAAAATGAGAATTAATATTTTTATACTATTTTGTATGTTATACACAGTATATTATAACTTAAACCAAGCTAATTTAATTAAAATCTAAATTATAACGAACGTTATTGTACTTGATGTGAAAATGATAATTAATCTTTATAGTTATTTTACGCGTATTTTTTATGCATAAAAACCCTTAATATAATTTAAATATAATCCATCATAAATCTCATTAATTATATATATATTTTAATTATATATATATTTTATATATATTTTGTTTAAAAATATTTTTATATTATTAGATTGTGTTCCACGAATTAATGATAAAATGATATCAAGAATGAAAAATTAGGGTAGAATAAATTGAGGTAATTGAAGTTATCACCCTCTTGAATAGAATATTTATGACTGCACTCGAGAAGGGATGAGAATAAGGTAGATAAAGTATCAGTTAAGTATGCTTCGATCGATGACCATTAGTTTATCGATAAAAAGGGAATGTATGTATGTCTACCTTAGGGTGGAAAATTTTACGTTAATTGTAAACTGGGGAGTATTGAATATAGTAATATAACGGGAAAAATTAGACGGATATATATTGTATTAATATAGGAATAAAAATCTATTCGAGACAAATCTTGAAGGGTTGCCTATTAACAGGCGCAGGTTAAATTAATGCTTGTTTACCAGACAAAATCTTCTTTTGTATATGATTCTATTAGAAGCTATTTAAAATAAATCCATATAACATATAGAGTTTTCGTAATCTTAATCCACTTGTTGAAAATAAGATCATCTATAATTGGATTTATTAGCTTAATGTTTTGTTGTTTTATAAAATTTATTTATGTTTTTATTTATGTTTAGTAGTACGTTATTAAATATATACTATTCATAGTTTTTTATTTTAACGGAGAATTGATTTATTTTACTCTTTAATGTTATTTTTAATTTTTAATTTTTTTCTAATAATAATAATATTTAATAATAATCAAAATCTATATCTTTAGATATTCATTGATATGTGTTTAAAAATTTCTATATTTATATATATAAATATATAATATTTATATATTTATATATATATATTAACATATTATATATTTTATCATAGTGTCATAAAAATCAATAAATCTTATATATATAACCATTAAAAAAAATGTATTTTCTTATAATTAGAGCAACGTAATTTCTTTAGCCTTTACTTACTTTCCAATAAAATTTATTAAATAAGATGTCATGCTTTTAAACTTTTAGTTTCTTAATATTATTATTACTATATAAATTTTATTAAGAGATATCTCATGTGTCTAGTTACCAATTTATATGACTTATATGTAATTTGATATTTTATTAGAATTATATAGTTAAATATTACAATAATATTTCTTTAATCTTAAGTTTGAAATTATTTATATATTTTTTGGCATATTTTTCATGTCTGCAAAATATTATAATATCAATATAATAATATAATATAATAATTAATATTATTTAATTATTACTTTAAATCTTCTAAAATATTTTGTTTAATTTGTAAAATTTGTTTAACAAAATAAAATTCTTATTAAATAACATTTTTAAGAATCTTTATAAATGATATAATATTGTTTTTTCATTATTTCAAAATTTAGAACTTTCATTAAGATAATATTTAATCATTAAAATAATTTTAAAATTTTAAAATTTTAAAATAAAATATTTATGATATTTTTATGCGTTTATCACATTGGTTCTAATCCATTCTCGATTAGATAACTATTATTACTTACATTTAATTAAATTATTATCCATTTTTTATCTATTTTTGTACAATTAAGTATATACTTTATTAAGAAATAAAATTATCATTATCTCTAGAATATTGTAACTGATTATATTTACGTAACTGATTAAATTTTATCATCGACTAGATATAGAACTTATCATTTAATGCATTTTTGTTTTATATAATTCGATTCTGTCATTATCACAAATAATATGTCACTCACTGTTTTTATTGTTAGCTTGAGATGTTGTTAATTGCATCATTTTGATCAATTTTTTCTCTTACATATAAGTGACTATTAAGCTTTAGTTTTCAAGTTACATACAAAATATTTTTGGTGCCACTATTATATTCTATTTCTATATATGTATTCGTGATAATATGTGTGAATAAGCATATAGATTGTCACTTATCATTATTTATACATGCATATAAAGATACCTGAATAGCCAATATGTACAATAACAGATGAGCTTATCGAAAAGCAGCTTCCTTAAAGATTTGAATATTATTTCTTTTTAAGATACTTTTTATATATGACATATATGTATTACACTATAGATAAAGAAAACAATAAATGTGATTAAATATGAGATTAATATTATTATTATTAAATTATAATTTCAGTAATTATAATTTTGGCTGTTCAAGAATTATTTTATTAGTGTCCCATGTAACTTTGTTAACTAGAATATCTCGTTTGTTTTTTGAAAATATTAAAAAATGTTTCAAATAAAAGTTTAATGATTGATGAGCAGAGCATAATGTAATTAATTTTTTTTTTTTACATGAATGCGTAAGGGACCTGTAAAGGTCAATTTTAAAATATAAATAGTATGTGCTCCGCTTGAAGCATTTAATTTTTATCTGAAACATTTTTTGATATTTGAACAAAAATAATGACATACATAATAATAGTATTAAATGATATACTCTATATTTTATTTTTATATTTTATGGATTTAAAGAAACCATGAAATTTTTAAATTTAGATACTAGATAAATCTAGACTCATGATACTAACAATAAATTTTTATTATATAAAATGTTATGATATTTTAATAAAATAGAATAATAATGATATAAGAAAAAAAGATATAATGAAAATATATATAAAATCTATATAAAACTTTTGAAATAGATTTTAAGAAGCATTTTTAAAAATCAAAATAATAAAATAAATTTCGTTTAATAAACTTCGTAATCGTAATAAACTTCAATCTCATAGCAAATAAGAAAAGTTATTTTTAATAATCGATTTATCATCCCTGTTTTCTTTTTTCTCACTTGAATACCGAGTATTTAAGTTCACTTCTTTTGATGGCTAAAGCTTCTGGAATTCACCCAAAGCACAACAATGGACTATAGATAAAGTACACAAAGTTCCATGTACACTAGACGCTACTATAGAAAGGCTTATTGTAGCCTCGCCAGTTCAGGGTTAATGGAATGAACGTACCATCCTCTGTAATAGACAACTATTATGAATGATCAATAATAACTAATTCTATATCTGGAAAATTATTTTCGTTATCTTTTAAAATGTAATATTTTTATGAGATGTATCTAGGTAATTCAATCCTATTAGAAATCTGATATTTATTACAATTATTTTAATTTTTAATTTTACTATAAATATTCTTCAATTATAAAATTTTTTTTAAAATAAATTTTGAACCATTTATGTATATGTATTTTTCTAAATATACACAATAAGTTTCTAAATTGGTAATTGATTTTAAACATAATATCTAATTCAATCATTGGATAAATTTCTTATAATCATTTCTGATCTTCTTAAAATAATAACTTGTAATTTTAAATCCAATTTAAATCCAATTTTGTTTTGTTTATTCTGACATGGAATGGTCTCATCGAATTTTTCTGTAAAGAGTTCTGTATTTATTGTGATTTATGAAAATGATTGAAAATTGAACGATATTTTTCATTGTAAAATTTATATTTATTGAAAGTAACGTATCTGCAAATTATTTATTTCTGAAGTATTTTTAAATTATATAGTAATTTTTGTTTCAAGTATCTTGAATTTTTATAATTGATCTATAGTAAGATCACTGAACAATTATAGTGCTTCGGAAATAATGCTTATGTAACAACTAATACTACATTTGGCTTCTTCTTGATATAATCTATCCGAAAGGTATCTTGATATTAATCTGCGTATGTGATTATATAAGATTTCAAAAATTTCATTTATGCAATATTATTATTTAAAATCTTACAAGTGGTTATTATCTTTGAATTATAAAAATTAAGATAAAATTTAAAAAATTTCTTTTCATTCATAAAATGAAAAATGAAATGTTAATTGTACAATTGTAACAATCTTTAAGTATGTAAATAAGTATCTAAATCTATCTGAATAATTATAAGTATTTTTTTAAATATTATCAATAATTATTTAATATATTATGTATCAAGACAATATAATGATGTCAGAATTTTCTATTTTTATTTCTATTTTTTATTCTTGTAATAATTCTTGCTTACATTTTACTATTAATAATATTGGTAAATTATTTTTTAATATTAAAAGTATATTTAATACTATTATTAATAATATCAATAATTAAATCTTAATTTCAATTATGCACATAATTCCCCTAAAAAAATGATCCCATGATATTGTGTTTGATTAAAAATATCTCTTCAAATATCTCATCTCCAACATGATATTCTTTGTCTACTCAAAACAGTCGCCATATCCTGAAAGACTGTTCGAAGGAAGAAAAGACGTATCACTCTTAACTAATGCCCCTTCCCATCGCCCTCGCCATCAAGTTCACGCTAGCATTAATAATGCAAACTGGCCGACCGATCGATGCTTCCTTTCACGCTCTTATGGACCAAGACAAAGGCGAACGAACGCGAAAGGAGAAAGAATCGCTCACCTGAGACATCAGGATGGCGTCATCGGACTCGGACTCCTCCAACGATTCCACTAAACTTTCGCGGCTCGCCAATACCTGAAAAATACAAATTAATGGTTTAGTAATAATAATACAAGTGAAATATCGAATTTTTCGAAGGTGTGGGAAGTGAGTCATGGATTTATTTGAGCGTGACGAAGTAATCGTGTTATCTGTTATCTGCGTTCATTGAAAATTTACTGGTAACGTTGTATGAATATTTTACTAATAGAATATAGAAATTTGAATTTATGTTTTTATACATAATTTGTACTTTTGTTAATTAATTTTTAATTTATGCATAACGTAAATATGAAATTTATTAAATTAATCGCTTGTCTTTAAGACGTATATTCACTTTTAACTGTCATTGTATGTGAAAGTACATCTATAAGATATAGATATTTTGTTTATTATATAAAGGATATATAAAAAATTTAATATTGAATTTAATATTGAATTACAAAAAATTATATTATAAAAAAAATATAAATATTTTTAGAAAAATTATTCTCAATTTATTAAAATGAAATAATATTTCATTTTATATGAAGATGATAAACATAACCTATAATAGTATATATACATATACATATCATTAATATATATATTATATATATTATATATTGATTTTGACAAATTGACAGTTTGAAGTTTCTTAGAATATAATCTTTTCAATAGTATTAGCTTATTCTATAAGTAATGTCATTTTAAAAAAACATTAAAAAACTTTTTTTTAAAAAAACTTAAAATGTAATTAAAATTGTAATTGCAAAGTATTATATATTACAAATAATTTATATTATTATAAATAAATTAAATTAAGTCAACTATAGTTCATAATGAAAAATTATATAACTTTTGCTATTAAAAAATGACAAATAATTCTTGTTTTATTATAACAAAGCAATAATTGATATTAATTATTGTATCATATTGTATTTATTATTGTATCATATTTTTTTTTTAAATTTTAAAGAAATAGCATTTATTTTTTTTTACTATTAAATTTTTTAAGTGACAAAATCTTTATCACTCTCTTTTTCTCTTTAAAAATGCAAAAAATATGTATGAATAAATATCATTATTTTTTTATTGAAATTTTATTACATTTTTAAAAATAATAATGAGTGAGAAATAAATTTCAAATTTAATATTATTATAATTTTTTTAATAAAATTTTTTTTATTTAAAAAATTTTCTAATATGTAGAAAGAATTTAAAGAAAAAACAGGAAACAATAATAATTCATATTTCATTTCAATTTGTTTCCATGAAAAACCATTTTTTAATATAAGAGAATGAACGTTCATTGTTCATACTGAAAAGAGCTTATCTGTTATCTACATTCGTTATATTTCCTTAGTGGAAATATTAGTGGAAATATGAGTGCAACTGATTGTTAGATTTATTGCATTTGAAGTATAGTATTAATAGTATTGATGGATGTCGAGTGATGTAGAAAACTGGGACAGGATATAGGTATTTTTTTCTTTAGATAAAAATAGAAAAAAAATCGTTCATAGAGATTGGATAGGTTAATGAGCTTTATCTTTAGACTATCACTTTTAATAATATATTTTTCTATTTATTCTATTTGTCAAATACTAATAAGAATTAAAAAGAAAAAGAATATATATGATAAAATTTATAAAATATTTTATAAAATATTTATAAAATAATTTA
>NW_006264191.1:191518-194060 GCF_000469605.1 Apis dorsata | reverse complement strand
AATTAATTTATAGATATTAATTTATAGAATATAAATTAAATGATAAAAGTATAAAATTTAAAATTAGATATTAGAAATATTGAAAAATCAGAAAATTCACCATTGCCATATTTTAATATTGGCAATAATTTAAAATAAGATAAGATAAAGTAAAAATTAAAAAAAAATTATATATAATAAAATTTGAAAATATTAAAAAAATATTTAAAATATATTTTAAAAATTAAATATTCGAAATAATTTAATTTTTGAAATATATTTCAAATTGATCTTCATTATAGATTTAAAATTGTTAAAAAATTATTTTGTTAAGAAACAAACTATGTCTGTTAATCACTTTTGCTAATGAAGAGATTAAAAAAAGATTTCGGAAGAAAAATGTGATTTTTTTAAAGACATTGCAACTAGCATAATTTTAGATAATCTATCTTATATAAAAAATAATAAATATTTATGTCATTTTTATGTTATCCAATCATTTGTAACATAAGAACAGATATATGTATACAGTTGAACAAATATATAAGTCTCATTTGAACAAAATTATGAGTTATTATATCCGGTAAATATATTCTAGAAAGGAATGAATTATGTTACTATAGCGTGTATAACGCTTAATGAAATAATGAAGGTTAATTGCAAACCATGAATGAGCGAATTTTTTTTTCTGATTCTAGGAAAATCAATATCCATATCGTATATACTATTATACAATTTTCTTTTTATAATAAAAATTATTATTATTTGCAATAACAATGTTATAATTGTTTTAATTATTTTAAATGTTTAAATAATTTACAAATATAATATGTTTAAATTATTTATATATTATATATGTTTAAATAATTTATATATTATAAATTATTTAAAAATTTAATTATTTTCATCTTAATTAAAAAAATAAATCATGAAAATCTTAATTAAATCAGAAATTATTTCTTTTATCATTGTAATTATTTCAATCTTTTCAAATTTTATTTTTTATTAAATATTTTCTAATAAATACTGTTGCAATTATTTTGATGAAAATTTGCAATTACTTATTTGATGTAAAAAATCAAATATAATTCAAAGTATTAGCAATTATTCAATTTTCAATGAATTATGAAACTATATATGAAATTATTTATTACATATAAACATAGAAAAAAGATTTCTGATAATAATGAATCATCATGAGTCATATTATTATCTTGCTACTTTTAGCCAATAATTAATTAAATTTTAACATAAGTAATCAAAAATGGTAACCAACTTTAACCAATCTATTCTAAATAAAATTTTTAATTAAATATTAAAAAAAAAAAAATTATAAAAATTAAATATCGCATATATGTATAACTTTTGTAATACATTTAATTCTAATCTATTTTTATTAAAATCTTTTTATTATTTGAAAACAAAAAAAAGATCCAAATTATTACATTTAACTTTTTCATTATTTCTAAAATAATCCAAAAATTTTTAAATCCAAAAATTGTTAAAAATTCCAAACATTTAATTTTTATGATATATTTAATTTTATATAATATTCAATTTTATCAAAGACTCCCTTTCAAAAGAAAGGATCTCTCTTATCGATAAAATAAAAAAACCCTAGACTCTATCTTCAAGGATCACGTATTTTCCTTCTACGTTATCTGTATCGTTCGACCGTTTGTAAATGGGGTACCATGGGTCTTATCGATTCGAACCTGTAGGAAAGGATTATCCTGTCGACTTAGCCTAAGCGCCTCCATATCCTGATCGATGTTTCGTGTTCTACCAGGTGTCAAGGTTAAAATGGAATGCGACGGTGATGGTTGACAAGCAACGACAACATCGACGGCTGCTACGCTCAATGTCGACGGAATCCTTGATACTTGGTTGTCATTTTCGCTGCCACTACGTCTGCAGGCGTTTGTGATGATCGCTGAAACAAAGATTATTCAATCCTAATAATTAAATTACAATTAAAGTTAAATGTAATTTAATGTTATTTAATAAAATATGTTATGATCCATATATTTATAGAAATTATAAAATAAAAAAGTAAAAAGTTTTGCAATTGATTTTTTAATTACTAAATAAAATGAAATTGGTTGGTTTCAGATTTTTTGTTTTTACAATTATTGAAAATATGTAAATTCTTTTAATAAAATTAACTTTAAATAGAAAATTTAATTATGAATATCTATTTTATAAATATTTAATAAAATTAATGTTAAAATTTTAAAAATTATAAAACTGGCATTGTATTCTTTATGCTAGAGAATATGCAACAAATTATGGGAAATTTATATTTTATATTATGTCAAAAGATAATTTATTGAGATCAAAATTTTTGAGATCCTACTATTTATTTCATTATTTCATTCAATTTAGTTCTCTAAATTCATATTTAATAAATTAATGTTTGATAATTTATTTTGTAATGCAATATAGCAAGCACGTATTTAAATATCAAAAAAAATTCGTTAAAAATAAAAATCAAACATATTTATTGTACTATTATAAAGATTTATTTTGTTATAAGATTCAAGTTATTGATATTAAAATTAAT
>NW_006264191.1:178043-191303 GCF_000469605.1 Apis dorsata | reverse complement strand
AAATTATTATTATATCTTTTTCTTATTATGATATATTATATAATATTAATATATTTTATCTATGTAGGTATAATACTATTAATTAAAATTACATTTATATTAAGAAATTTTTATTAAAATATAAAAAATAAAAAAAAAATTTTTTAAATTTTAAAAATTTTTAATCAAATAAATTATTTACCCAAAATTATTTATGCAAATTATATTTTAATTGGGTAAAATTAGAATTAAGTAAGTATTACTGTAACTTATTTTAATTTATTTAGATTATTGTCAAAATATAATAATTTTATATATAATATAAAATTTGAAAATTTTTATTCTCATATTAATATATAAACAAGTTTTACAAATAAAAATTCATTATATCATTAAGAAAATTAAAAAATTCTTTAGTATAGAATTATTAGTTTTTTTAGAAATTTAAATATTAATTGAATCTTTTTCATTTTGACAGAAATAGATAAATATTTATTATATATTACTATTTGTTATTAAGATACAAAATTAATTTATTATATAAATAAGCAAACTTTTTATCAATATATAATGTAAGATATTAACTCGTTCTATTTATTATTTATAAAAAATAAATCTAAAAATGTATTTCACGATACAATATAATATGGATTAATATGGATTCAAGTATATTATATATACATAGTACATACTACATGTATTTATGATGATATCTACAATGATTTGAATTAACTAGATTAAAAGATTAAATATGTTTTATGCTCAATCTCGATAAATTACAAATGTTTTTTTTTTCGTAGATACATTTATTAAAAAGGGTTATGATTCCTAAAAAAAACACAGAATGTTTTTTTATCTGAACTTTCATTTTCAAGATAATCGATAATGAAGATGATGTAATATTTGTATATCCTGGTTCTCATTGGATTTTTCCGTTTTCCTTCTGTATTTTTTCTCTTAATTAAATCTTATTATTTATTTTAATTATTTAATCATTAATTTTAGAATTTTCTTATATCTTTTTTTTATTAATATAAAATCAATTTAATATATATTTTTTCATCCATCATTTTCGTTTTTAATCTTTTTTTTATTCTTTTTTTTTATTCTGAAAAAAATAACGAATATTTTTTGATCGTTCCATTGGACCAATATAAAATAGAAGAAGCTCTATTTATCGTATCACATCGATTCTCGTTATCGCGGTTTTTTCGATGTCCTCGTTATCGAAATTGTGACATTTTATTTTGTTTACAATAATATTCGTTTATAGTTTTTACAAATATATAGATATTTGATTTTTAAGAAATTTATTTTAATCATCTCTCTGTTAAACATTATATTTTAAAAATTTTATCTATTTTATTTTAAAATTATATCTTTATTTTATTTATAATAATTTTATTATTATAAATAAAAAATCAATTTCAAATTTTTTTCTAACTTCTATAAATATTGGAACATTTTAAACGTTATTAAAAATATTATTCAATATTTTAACGTTATTAAAAACGTTATTAAAAATATTATTCAATATTCAATTATAAATTCAAGTTTATTATTCTATTATAAATTTATCTATTTTTCTTTTTTTTTTATATTTTTGTTCTTATCATATTTGAAATATAAAAAATGCAAATTTATCCTCTCTTTCTAGAGTTTACTGTTCACGTAACCGGAATATGCAACAAAGATATGAGAAATAAAAAGTAATTGTTTGGTCGATAACACCAGTCCAATACCTTCATATACACATTGGAGTTTCGACTTATCTTTCACATCCAAATGAATAACGTTTTATTATCTGAAAGGTGCAGTGCACATAACTACGTATCCAGAATTCATTTCAAAAGTTAGTTATCAATTGAACATAACAATACATCAGATTAAATCGTTCGAGAATGTATTTCGTTTTAAAAAAAGAAATTTTAATCATGAATTTTCGTGACGACAATTATTAAAAAAAGAAAGGAAAAATAAAACAAAAAGTATTTATGTACGAAAAGTAAAGTTAATCTTTCGATTAAACATCATATACATGTTTATACACTTTATATAAACATGATATTAAAATTATTCTGTTTTATATTATATTTAATATTGTTAAAGTTGCACGAAACTTAAAGAACACGTATTTTTAATTAATTTCGTAATGTTTATGTAAGGCCAAGCGATGGATGGCTTATATACAAGAAATAGTTCTTAAAATTTTATAGTTTTTAAAAATTTGATCTTAAGTATCAAGAGAAAATTGAAAAGTTTTCTAATATATCACTCAATAAAGCTATGATTATTATCCTCGATAATTCCTGCGTCTGATTTAGCGACCATTCACCAGAACTGAACAAAAATGTTGAAATTAAGAATAAAATTACTTCAATAATTTATTATTTAAAACATGGAATAATCACAAATAACCAAGATTATATGAAGAGCGAATCAAATATTATAGCTACAAATAATTATTATTTAAACATTTTAAATAAAGTTATTACTTAAAGTAATTTTACTCGAAATTTTTAACCAAGTTTTTTTTTCAATGGATTAGTGTCCAACTCTATGAAAGGAAATAATTCGGGATTGGCTATCTCCCAAAAGATGAGATTCTGATTTACTTGCAATTCTGAAGACACTAATAACATAGTATTGTATAATTGAACATAGTTGGTTCTCATTTAAATTCGTTTAAAACATTGCTAGATTTATACATAAATATTCGCTTAAAACATACATAAAAATTTATACATAAATATTTGCTTTCGATTTTATATAATATTCGTATTTATGCATTAAAATATCTTATAGAATAAATTCTAAGCTTAATTCAGTGATGCTGAGTTATTTTATTTTAAGAGGAAGAAAGAAAAAAAATGTTTTTAATTTTTTTTAATTATTCTAAGATGTTTTTTTTTTTAACGTGTATATATATTTCTATAGAAATAGAGATTATATAAAATTTTCTTACATTGTTTCTTCACTTGTTTTTCAAGCGAGTTCAAGGGAGAACAATTAAACAACGAAATTTATATTGATATATTTAGGACTCAGCTTTTAATTTGTCAAGGTCTTATGCCTTGGGTAAAGGTCTAAATCTTTATATTCATAAAAATATATGTCGCTATTTTGAATATACATATATTTTTAATCATTTTTAAGTAATTTAGAAGATTTTTATTTTATAAATGCATTTTATAAGCTAATTGGCAATTTAATTAATTAAGAATTAACTCTGTTATAATAGTAATATACTTTCTTTTAATTAGCTTACTTCTTCTTAACAAAAAATACAATATAAAAAAATATTAAATACCAATTACACAAAATAACAATTTAAAGCAATTGATGAAAATTCTTATAATACATTAATTATTTTATATATTTTAAATTATTGTGGAACATCAATTTTATTTAAAAAACTGAATTCCTTAAAAGATTAACTTTATTAAAGTATAAAATAACTTTTATCTGTCTTCTAATAAAAGAAGCATTTTCTCGGCTTACCAGGTGTCTCGACTTTCGGAGCACGTTCCATCTCTTCGTCCTCGTTGATCTTCATACCTAACGTCAGCTTTTTCGATTTAAAAAAGTTTGAAAGAAACGCTGCGCCCTTCCGTTTTACACGATCGTATCGTTGAGTGTTCTCCGACGACACATGTATCATAATTCGGCTGAAAATACAAGAGATATCTAATTAATCTCATTATCTTTATCATGAAAGGAAAAATATCTATAAAGAAAAAAAAATTTTTCAAATTTTTTTTACATTCCTTTTCATAATTCACCGGAAACTTATCATTTTCGAGGTATTTGGAAATATTAATTGTAATTAAATATTAAATATTAATTAGAAAAAAATTATGGATTTGGATATGTGAAAATTGATTACAAAATTTATAGAATTAAAAAATTAAAAAAATAAGAATTTGAGAATTAGAAGAATATAGAACTTGAAGTTTATTAATTAGAAAAATATAGAATAAGAAATATTGATACAGAAAATTATAAAGTTACAAATGTAAATTATGAAATGATGATATTTTGAAAATATTATCTAGAAAATCATGGAATTGGAAATTGATTAAGAAAATTATAGATTTGGAAATATAAATAACAAAACTATATATAAAACTTGAAATATTAATTAAAAAATACCCATATTAAAGATGTTGCAAAGTAAAAATTTTAAGATATTAGATCAAAAATGGATTTGAATATTTAAAAATTTATTTTTTTTCTAATTTTAAAAAGATATTAATCAAATTTAGAATATTTCATAATTTAAACAATTAACATCCGAATTATTGATCTACGATACATGGACAAAATATATTACGTAAATAATTAAAGTAATATTATAAAAATAATTAAAGATATATATAATTATGTTTCTCTCTGAAAAAATCAATAATAATTTTTAATAATTATTTTCAATGATAAGAAATATAACAAATCTGGAATCAATCAATTTAAATAATTCTAAAAATCAAAACTTAATTCTGCACTTACAAAATTAATCAACATCTATTCTAAAAATCCAAGTAACCGGTGACTTATGTACTGCATTTCTTATCAAGCCTCCAAGTCTTTCATTAAAAAAAGAAACCTCCTCATTAATGCATCCACGCACACAACATTCAACTCCAAGCAACGAACCAAGACCGCAAACCGTCATGAATCCTCGAAAACTCTCCAAAGGTATCCGTCACACGTGCCATTTTCACCGATCTTCACTTCGTTTCTACCGTTATCTATCCCATCAAAACCCATCCACTCCCTTATTCAGTCAACGACCGCGTCGCTCTGACACCTATCAACCCGAGAATCCAAACACAAAATATCCAATGCTAACGAAACAGAATCTAAAAAAAAAAAAAGAAAACCCAAAAAATCCAAAACATATCCTACGAGCTACGAAAAGAAAAATAAACAAAAAATCTGGAACACTCTTATCTCCCGATATATAAAACGAAAGTTCATTCTCGTGGATAACGAGCGATGTATTATACACGATATCTTTCTCGCCGGGTCCAGGGAGAAACATGTCTTTCACGTCATCGTTGTATATATCTGTCTCTCTCTCTCTTTCTTTCTCTCTCTCTCTCACTCACTCACTCTCTCCCCAGATATCTATCTCCTATCCCTTTACTCGGTGATAATTAATTCCCTTCTCGATTTCAATCAATTTACGGTATTCTGATCGTGGATGCAGGTGCGAACGAGTATGCTATCGGTGGTCCAGCTGGTTAATCGACGGTCGCGCATCAGAGGATCCGTTCACGATCCAACGAGATCGCATTGCCAACTGCAGCTGCGAGAGAGGGTGTGCTCCGCTGCTGTGCTCCTCGTAGGATTTTGCGCAGCTGCAAGTGGCCGGAGACTTACGTATATGTGTATATGCGTGCGTGCGCGCGCGCGCGCGCGGGTGTGTGTGTGTGTATATGGGGGGTGAGAGATCGTGGGGGATGAGAGCTTGCGTGGTGGAAAGGAATAAGAAGGAACGGCGAGAAACAGCGGAGGACAGTAGCGCGAGGCGAGGCCAACGCGGAGTGTTTTAAAAGTGGCGCGACGTAAGACCTCTCTCACGACCAAGCTTGCTTCCCTTTTCGATCTGTCGGAGCTTCGTGACCCACATATCTTCCGGCCTTTCCTAGAGACGATGCAGCACCTTGATGGAGGAATTTTTGCTTGGTGAATGGGGGTGGAGTGGGATCTCTTCATCTTAGGATTTTGGGTATACAGGGTGATAACTTCATCGTCCGGAAATTATATTTATGTTTGTTTTCGATTACATTGAAAAAATTAAATGTTTTGCATAAATGTTGATTTTATATTTGATGAAGGATTTCATTGTTTTACGGGAAATTTTATGTACGAATTATCGGTGCAGGTATTTTCTATCTGAGAAAGTATAAGTTATTTTATAATGAAGAAAAATCGTTAGAAGATTAGTTTTGTAACTTGAATTTAAAATTTGTATTAAATTTATTATGCGAAGGATAAGAAATATGGGAAATTTGATGAATTTTTGTATATAAATATAATTTTTTTTATATAAAGTAATGAGATGTATTAATTAGTGCGTTAAATTATATGATTTCATATAAAAATTAAAGGTCATTTTTATATGATCCCTTGCGTATTGATCTATGAAAAAACTAATTATATAAAAATATCTATCCTTATATAGAAAGAATGCAATTTTTATTTGATAATATTTATTTATAATATTTGTTAATATTAAAGCTAGATTGATTTTCCTGTATATATGTAATGGATTGTATATAAAAAATTCAAATTAAATATAAAGGATTAAAAGGAATTTGATTTTGTTTGAAATAGATATCCTTTTGATTTATATGTACAATACATTATTTCATATTATACACATCATGATTTTCAAATAACTTTAAAGTTTATCTTAAGAAAAAAAATATATAATTATATTTGATTTTATAAAAAAATAAAAAATATATGTTGCAATTGATAAAAATTTTGGGAAAAAATTACTATTTTTGGAATATTAGCAAAAATTAACAATAATTAATAATAATAAAAATTCTTTTGCATTTATCTGATAAATTATTTAATATAATAGGCAATTTTTCGACCAAATTCAAATTCGAAACAACGTCAGAAATCTGTTCATTATTAAACAACATTATTTTATAATACTTGTATTAATTTGTCGCATTCATTTTTTTATATAAATAGATGAAATTTGTAAAAGAAATGTAAATTGTGATTAATCTTTTTCTACATTATTATTCTAATTCCTACATTATTATGAAAAAGATACTTTATAAAAGATACTTTATATGGATAAGTATGATAAAATTTACATAAATTGCATCAATCTTAAGAAAATTACATAAATTACATCAATATTATTAAAAATAATGGGATACATTATTAATTTATCGCATATTATATATATTTTTATATATATTTTTATAAAATTGAAGAATTTATAATAATAATGATGTTATATCGATGATATATCATAGATTACAATTAAAATATTATAAATTGGAATTTATTTTAATTTTAAATTTCATTTTAATTTATAAAATTGATGATTATATAAATAAATCAGGAATTATTGCTTAATGACTGGAGAGAAAGTAGAATTTTGGAAATAATAATTCGAATTGGAATTTTTTATCTTAAAATTTTATGATATAATATATATAATATTAAGTTTACTTATTAATGATTGGAATTGAAGATTAAAAAAAATTATAATAATGATCAATGGAATCATATTGATGATTGAAGCACTATTAATTAAATTTTTAATTTATGAGATTAATGATTAAACATAATATTTATAATTAATTACTAAAACATTATGATAAAAACATCATATTATATTAAAATTAGATATGAAATAAATTTTTATTTTTATTTCAATTTTAATTCATGTGAATAAAAATATAAACTATTATTTAATTAAATAATATAGAATCACACTAATACTATGATTAATACAGTAAAAAGAAGAATTATTGTTTGAAATAAATTTCTAAAACAATAAAATTAAAAATAAATTAAAATTTGTTAAATTTGATTTAATATCGATGAAAAATATGAGATTTTTATATCTTATAATAAAAAAAGAAATATTGTGTAAATATTATATTAATTACAGTAACAAAAACTGAGATCAAATATTGAAGAAATATATAGGTAATTATAAAAAGATTATTTAAAGTTTTGAATATACTACATATTATATTTACAAAATAAGAAAAAAACTAATATAAATATGATATCATAATGAAAAGGATTGGTTAAATATTGAAAAATATAGAGATTATGCAAAGAATTGAAAAAAATATGATTATGAATATTTATTATTATAAAATAATATATATATTATAATATATATATTATAAAATAGTTGATTAAATCATTTAAACGAATTTTATATTTTGCATCCTTAATAGATAGTAAAAAAATATAAATTTTCCAAGAATTATTAATCATAATCTCCACATATTTAGAGATACAAATTTTAGAGATTCTAATTATCATTCTTAAAAAATTTTATATAATAAGTTCTATCTATAATAAATTTAAATATTTATATTGATATTTGTATCGAAAATATCGAAAGAAAATTTTTCACAATAATATCTTATTATAATCTTATATTCTACAACAATATTTTTAAATTATATATATATTTCAATTTTTATGTATTTCAAATCTAACAAATGTAGTATCCAATTAAAGAATTGTCTATCTAACTAACCCAATAAAATCATCTATCTTAAGTATATCAAAATTTCCAAAACTCAATTGACCAAAATTTCCAGAAAAAAAAGAAGAAAGATCAAGATAAGTTAAAGAAAATCAATATGTATCTTAATATGTTTATTTCAAGAAAATCCTACTTCATTTAAAAAAAACTCTATTTCAATCATATTATATTAAATTAGATATCACATTCTAATTAAAAAATCTCAAAAGGAAAAAAAAAACATGTATTTATATATCTACAAATATATTTCTGCCTCAATACAAAATCCTTGAACTTTTTTAAAAGCACAAATTACACAAATCTAAACCATGCATCCAATATCATACCCAACAACAAAACTGTATTTCTGGTTCACTTTTCCGACCAGACCACCATTCTGACCTATATTTCCTAAACTCCATTATTGCCAAATATCATCTAACTATTATTCAAAACCAATCAATACCACAATTAATCTTTATTAAGTTTTCATATCTACGGCATCCATTTATAATATATCTACTTATATAAATTATAAGTTAAATTGTAAGTTTTCAAAACGAGTCAAATTTTAAGTTATGGTCTTCAATATTCAGTCAAATTTCAAGCATAATCATAAGTTCCAGTGTCTACAATATTCGAAATCATTCTCTCCAATCTTCAATTAAAATTTAATACCATTCACCAAGTTCATATATACAATATCTACTCGAATTATAAATTTAAAAATTTTTGCCCTAAATTATTATATTTCTTTAAATTATTATATCAAAATTATAATATTTATTCTAATTTAATTTCTATAACTATATATATTGATACATTTTCATATTTCACTCTTTGTTTAAATCATCATTCTTAATATTCAATCATAATTTAATCATAATCCACCAAATATTTGTATTTATTCAATTTATAAATTTCTAAAATTATCGTTTCCATTGTTTGATTAAGCTTTAATATCTATCAAATTTTCAAATCCAAAATTCTACAATATTCGAATCATAAATTTCCAAAATTATTTTCTCATGTAGGATTCGATTACATGTATCCTTTTCCTAAATTATAATTGTTTTTAATTTTTAATTAAAAAATCATTATTTACTAAGCTTTCACATTATTTGATTTAATCAAATAATCAAATCATAAATTTTTAGAACTATTTTCCTATCATCACTAACGTTCAAAAATCAAAGATAAAAAATCATTGAGTTATTTATGCAAAAGCTTTCATATTTATAATATTCACTCAAATCATAAATGGATTTAATTTGAAAATTTTGATTTTTAAACTCAATAAAATTTTTAGATTTGAGTTTTTAAATTTTAAATTCATATTTATTTTCAGAATATAGAAAAATTACTATCTATTCTTTCTCTAAGTCATCGATTTTAAAGTTCAATTAAATCTTAATCATTATTTATACAATTGTTCAAAATATTTATTCTAAATATAAATTTTAAGAACTATATAGATATATTTTAAGAACTATATATATAACGATATACATCGTTATATCTACTCGTTTTCTAAATTATCATTTTTAACTTCGATCAATTATTATCCCCATATTTTTATATATCATAATATCTATTCATAATAAATTTCTAAAAATTCTATCTTCCTAGTTTTTAAATATTGTGTTTAATGTTTTCAAAACTATTACTATCTATTAAATTTTAATATCCAAAATAAATCATTCTCCTATCCTTCATGCATCCATTCTAAATCATTATTTCTAATTAAATCTCAATCACGTTTTACGAAACTCGTATATTTAATTGAATGATAAATTTCTAAAACCAATTTCGCTTTAAATACTATTTCCAATGTTCAATTCAATCATTCAATCTACCAAATTCTCATATTCTATCTTCTCATGCATCACATTCTTATGTATCCATTCTAACTCTAATTTATCGTCTACATAGTCTATAAAGTACAATTAAACCTCAATTAATATCTACCAAGTTTCCATGTCCATGGAATCATAAATTTTCAAAACTATCTTTCCTTTAAATATTATCTCCAACGTTCAATTCAATCATTCAAAACTCAGTTACCATCCACTAAACTCTCATATTCACAATATCCATTCAAATCACAAAACCTAAAACTACATTGTACTATGTATTTTCTCTCTCTTTAATTCATCAAAATTTAATTAAAGCTGAATTACTATATATCAAATTTCCATGTTCACTCGAATCATAAATTTCCAAAACCACTTTCTCTCTAAATATTATCTAACGTGCAACTCAATAAAAATTCAATTATTATTCACCAAATTCTCATATTCATAATATTTACTCGAATTGAAATTTCTAAAACTATATTCCTATCCATTTTCTCTCTAACTCACCATAGTCCACAAAGTTTAATTAAACCTCAATCACTATTTACCAAGTTTTCATATCTACTCGAAATCATAAATTTCCAAAATCACGTTCCCATGTATCTACTCCTTTTCCCCTCAAGTTATCATCTACATGGTCCACGAAGTTCAATTCAACCTCAATCACTATCTATACTAAATTTTCACGTCTACTCGAATCATAAATTCCCAAAACCACGTATCCACCATATATCCACCCTCCTCCCCTCCCAAGTCATCGTCCTCAACGTTCGATCAAACGTTTCCATCCAGCTCGTTGTACGCAGACACGCGGACTCCATTCGTGGGATCGTGTCCACGAGGCTTTCAGACACGCGATGAAACTTGGTGTTTTTCCACGGGGAACATCCCGGTGTCGGATCGATCGTCCTCCACCGCCCATGGGACGTTGAATCGGGGACGGTGTACGCGTGGCCAACCCTCCCCCTCACCCGACACAACCCGCCCCAACACAACCCTAGAGGTACTTACTTCCCGGCGCGCCAGGCTCATCTTCTCGGCAACAATCCTCCAACGATGAACACGAGCACTGGGTCGCGTCCACACCGCGACTACCGCGTCCCTGTGCGCCGCCCTACGAAGTGGCGCGAGTGGCGACGCCCTTGGACACGCGCACTAACACGGATAACCCTTTTCCTTCCCCGATCTTGGTTGGATTAGGGTTCGATTGGGATTGTGTTCCAAGAGTCTCGTGGGCGAGTACCCGTGGGATCGTTTTTCAGCCTTTATGAAAATATATCTTGCCACTGCATGCACCTGCTTCTAAGTGGAGACGTGGAGGCACTTAACGATTCTTTTATGCCTGTGAAAAGATTTTTAAAGTTAGGTGGGTTGTTAATTATTGGTTGATAGAAATGTTTGTAAATTAAGTTTTTATAATTTCTTCTTTTTTTAAAGAAAGCTTTAAAGAAATTTGTTATTAAATTTTGCATTAATAGATTTAGATCTTATTGTTAGTTGGTGAAGTGTTAATATTCGTGATTTATATATTCTAAAGAATTTAGAATATATTCTAAAGAAATATATTCTAAAGAACTTTATGCTTTTGAATAGGGTCGATTCTGGAGAACAAATGCAAAGATTAAAATACAATGATGTCGGTTAAAGTTTATTAAATTTTAAGCGATTTAAATTTACGATAGGTGAAAAGAGACACAGATAGAGGGATTATTCTATCTTTATCACATTGCCTCGATCCTTATGACATTTTAAAACAGATTTTTCGGAGGTTCTTCGAATATTAATATTTTATAGTATTATTTAAAATCTTAGCAAAGTTTAGATTTTATTATTATGTTTTGAAAAATTTTTTAGAAATATTTTATATTATTGAGTTTAAAATTATATTTCCTTTTTATTGTCCTTTATAAAAGTTTGAAATATTTTTAATAGAAATTAAAAAAATAAATTAAACAATATTACGAAATTTTTTTTGTATCTTAAAATGTATCTTATAAAAAATTTAATTTATGTTTTAAGAATTTTTCAATATTTTTAAATTGAAACTTTTTTTAGGTTTTGGAAATATTTTTTTATGGATTATCAATATTATTCAATATTATTATTCGATAATTTTATTCGATTTAATTTTTTATATTGACTATAATTAGAATATTAAAAAATCCATAATAAAAAAAATTTCCTAAAAAATTTTAATTTATTATTATTGTTACATATTTATATTAATATATAATATAATATAATATATATTTTAATTAATTTTTAATTATTAGAAAGTTATTTCATTTCAAGTCATTCAAATAATTATCTTCTAAACTTTTCATTTTTGATAAAATGAATTTATATTTTTATTTAGATAGATATGTAGCCCAGTAATCAATTGAATTTATAATAAGTTAATTTTCTAAAATTATTCAATTGAATCAAGATCATTTATTATTGATATTCAAAATTTATCTTCGTTGAATGTTGCTTAGATTTCGTTTACTGAAATTTATTTCGTCGTTTGGTTATAAACATAACTCGAAGTCATATTAATGATGTGATTTACGGTTACTTTTGTTTACAAGCACGAATACTTGCTATTGTGTAGATATCCTCAGTTTGTTACAAGTGCTTCGAATTAGTATCAATTTATTTAGCAGTACGCATTCTTCGACAAGTTTACTTTATAATATGATAATATATTTTTATATTTCTATATGTGATATTTATATATAATGTGATATTTCTAAAGACCATTATTTAAAATATTTTGTAAAAGGTAAGTAATTTTAAAATTAAAAAAATTATAAAAAAAAATTAGTAGAAACACAAAAAATAAAATATATATAAAAAGAATGTATATATATAATATTAATTTTATAAACAATATAATTTTTATATATCTTTTTATGTGTACATATAAATATAAATAAATAAATATATATAAATAAATAAATATATATATATATATATATATGTACATATATTTTAACATATTTATCTAGATTAATATATTCGAATATTATTAATACTATTATGTATTATTAATAATATTCAAGTAATAAAAGTTTTATTTTTAATTAATTTTGTATATACATTTTTAGAATTTTAATTCTTGGAAATTATAATGTTATGAAAAATAATATCAATCAAATATCAATTTACAATTCTACAAAATTTATTGAATTTATAGATTTT
>NW_006264191.1:177098-177896 GCF_000469605.1 Apis dorsata | reverse complement strand
TTATTAAAGCTTATATATATAACTTTTTTCAGATATTATTAGATAAATTCAATAATCAAATTTAATAAATTCAAAAAGAATTTTTTAAATTTGAGTGGACTCGAAAGACTATATTTCAATTATCTATAATATGTTTTTTTAAAAAAATCATTAATTTAAGTTCTGAATTATTTTATTATATTTTAATATTTTAATGAATTTTTATTATATTCAATATTATATATATAATATAAATAAGTTATATTAATATTATAACAGAAAGATCATTTTTTTAATAATTAATTCTGATCTATTTTTATAAATAAGATTAATATTTGGTTATCTTGAACAATATGAAACATATGCACATAAATTAAATAAATTATCTAAATGCATAGTTAACATGATTCGAATACTGATACATTTGAAAATTTATTTCAAAAATTTATATAAGTATAGATTTTCAAGAATTTAAAGATAATTATTATATATTATGTGTTTATATAATTTATTTGTAAATATTAAATTTCTTATTCTCAATATTATATGAATATATAAATTTTATATCATTTTTATATCGAATTATTTATATTTTTTATTCATAATTTTTTAATTAAATTTAATGAATTAATAAATTACAAATTTTTTAATATTTTAAGAATTATATTAGTTATTTTTTATTTTATTGCTATTATTATTATATTATTTCATTCATTTTTTCATTTTTATTTATTATTTAAAATAAAAAATTTTTAATTTTTTAATTTTATTTTTATTCTAGATGTATTATCTAATAACAGATTGCCTTTTTTGGTGGAA
>NW_006264191.1:168331-176235 GCF_000469605.1 Apis dorsata | reverse complement strand
ACAATTTTAAAATTAATCTTTTTTTAAATAATAAAATATTAATCAAAATTATTTTATATTTACTAATATTAAAGAAAATTAATTATTTTTTTATTTTAATATATTTAATAATACTATGGTTAGATTATCAATTATTTAATATTTCTAATATTTTTTAATTTGATAATGACTAAACTATTACCATTCAAAAAGATTTAATTTTTTTCAATATCTATTATATACATTAAATATATATATTACTATTTAAGATTAATATAAATTAATATAAACTTTTTTTATTTCTAGATGTATATCAAATCAAATTTCTTATTTGAAAATCGTATGCACGGCTTAACTTGAGAAAATTCAAGACCAACGGAAAATAAAAATTTCCCCATGAAAAATTTTTCTTCATGTTGGTCATAGTTTCCCTTCTATTTCTACTATTCGTTTTTCCCCAATTTTAGGGTATAAAAGGACTGTAAGAGCTCAGAAGGGTCAGTTGAACAACAAGTTTTGTACGATATAAGGTATTAAAGTTCCTTCAGTTACGCTTCAAATAATTGCATATAGTAAGTAACATTATATTATTTCATATTATTTTTTGATTCCCGCTTTTCTTTTTTATGTGAAAAGAATTAAATAATCTGATAACAGTTTACTTGTAGATATCGCGATCACTACACTGGACAATTTGTATATTAATTGTACGATTTATATATAGAATATATCTATATACAATAGAATATTTATATCTGCTATTCTTGAAGAACAAACGAACAATGAATTAGATGAATATATCAATTTTTTTAATAAGAATTTAATGAAAAAAAGGAATAATCGATTTTCAGCTTTAAATCAGGATTCAGATAAATAAATAATAAATCGAAAAAAATTAGATTTTTTATCAGAATCGAAATTTAACTTCATTTCAATATTCCTTTCAAAATTTCTCATTTGATGATACTCATAAATTTCGCAACATCAAATAATATTAATTGTATGATTTATAATATATATAATCGAATTTCTATATTCATTAGAAAAATGGAAAAACAATTTTTTTTCAGTAATTTTCAGTAAGAAATAATCGGTTTTTAGTTTTAATTTTTCGAATTGGAGTTCAAATAAATAAATAATAAAATTTTAAACAAAAATTTTCATTTTAAAAAATCTTGAATAATAGAAAATAAATCAATAAGAAACTTTTGACAACAAATATTAAATTTTTAGAATATCGAAAAATTTTCTTGTCAACAAAATATGACGAGTACAGTAGATGAATATAAAAATTCAATATATATATACCTTATTCATGATACATGAAGTTCATTTATAATATTCAGTCCAGCAAATCCATAACGGTATACCTTTGTCGCTCAAAGTTTAACGATCATTTTAATCATTAAAAGGTTTATTATTAACATTTTTAGTAACTCCCGGCATTAGATATACGTCGGTTTGTCTATTGCAATTAACAACATTGAATTTACCTGATTAACCATTTCTAACCTGAAGGAATCGTAACTACACAGCCGCACCCTTCCGGTTCATAATAGAAACTGGTGACAGAGATATACTGTCGATAGATTGCAACTCATATTGTAGTTAATTCTAGGCTTATATATTATATTTATATTTGTTCGATGAAACATTTAGAAATAAACTTGATTTTCAATTTTTATCTTCGATTTTCGATTTTTATACTTTCAATGATTAATTCTATGATCTTATTAACATGAGAAATGTATTAGATCTGCTGCTGCATCGATTCCCACGTTTATTAGCAAGAATCCACTATTTTCAATTTTCGCGAAGTGTGAAAAAAACTTATCGGATTGGAATTAGCATTGAAAATAAAACATCAAAACGTTACGGACTTATCAAGAAAATTAAAGAAATCTGAGATCTGAGAAGAATTTTTCATCTATTTTTAAAAGGAAATTTTTCAATTAAAAATTCGTGAAGACGAATCGGTAAGGAAATTTATCGATTGAATAAGTCATTTAATTTATGATTCACAAAAAATATATTAATAATATTAAATTATCTTATTTTAAGAAAATGGAAAAAGATTAAATTTTAAATTTTTTTTTGACAGATTACTAGAACAAATAATATGAAGAATTGCCGTCTTTGAAAGAAATATATGAAGCATTAAACATCGAATGACGTCCAAAGACAGCAGACTGTCTTCGAACAGTAACAAGCTTCTCAAAATTCAGAACAAAGGATATTCTATTACTATTTCCCATTAACATGGAAAAAGATACAATTACATCTAGTTCGAAAATGTGTTTCACGTCTGTAGCAATGATGACTTTACGCAATCCTTCACACATTTCAGAATACGTTTTGGAGATGTTAAACAATGAAGATGATACTATTTATGCTAAGAATAATATTGACAAATTTTACTGTTGGAATTGCAGTACTATTGGACATAACAGTAAAATTTGCAAAGAATCTCGTCACGAGAATGAACATCGATCTCAATCGAACTCGGAACAAATATCACTATCGTCATCAATGAAAAAGTTAAACTTCAAAGAATCTGAAGTGATTAAACGATGAGCAATAGCAAACAAGATCAAGTTCAACAAAAAATAATATGATTATTGGAAGCATTAATAGAATAGAAATTATATCTCTTTTAATATTATATTTAATTTTTAATATTATATTTAATATTTTATTATATTATATTTAATATTTTATTTAATTATTTTTAAGTGTAATGATAAATAATAGCGAGAATAATGTATATATAATAAATAATGAATATCGATATATCACTATTTAAGATTAATAAAGATTATTTTATTTTTCTAAATTTATATATATAATCTTGAATTCAATAATGAAATGAATAAATGAAATATTAATACTTAAGCTATATTATTATCAAAATTATTTTTTAAAAATCTTAATTTTTAGAAATATATCATAGATTATCATGTATATAAGATTAAATAATAAATAAATGGAATAACTACTTTAGATTTCATTTATTTTAGTCTCAATCAATAATGTTTTTCAGATTGGGATTATTTGAGTAATAATAAAAAATAGATTAACATTAAAATTTCATTATTTTTCTAATTTTTCGTAAGCAAAGATATTTTTCTCTTTTTATAAGAAATATAAGTTTGTAACGATTTTATTATTTTACTTTAAAAAAAATATGAAAAGAAATCTATAGGAATATCTATTGAAGTTTCTATTTCATTATATAATCAATCATTTAATAAAATATTTTAACTTTTAATAAAAAATTTTAACAAAAATAAAAATCCCTTTCAAAGGAATACGAAAATGAAATTTTAAAATAAATAAACGACTATTCCCATTAATTAAATTAAAATTAAATTAAAAATTCATTCAAATTTAGAAATTCTATAATTTATTAAAATTCCCTTAAATCAATTTTTTAATTTATTATGAAATTAATTTGCCGAAATTAAAAATTAAATCTTTTATTTTTTCATTCCTTAAATCGAGTTTGTTAGTTATAGAAAATTATAAAATTTTTCAATAATATTGGATAAATCAAATTTGATAATTAAAAATTGTACGAGTATAAATATTCGTGATGCAAAGCTATATATATTGATAACTTATTCTTTAAATACATTCAAATAACCAAATAGATCAATTTTCCTATTCAAATTGTTTTTTGAAGTAATTCTCCTTTCCACATATCAATAACATTTCTTCCATTCTCTTTAGTCATCAAGATAAGAATAATTCTTACAACTCTCTCAGAATGGAATCTTTCACGCTAAACTGATAAATATACGGTATGTTCTACATATATACTCTTTCACAGAACTTTCTATCTCTGTAGTTTCTCGTAGAATTATTTTTTTATAATGAAAATTTTGGTAATGTCTTGGAAAGATTTTAATAACTCTTTTTCAATTGACTTACTTTACATTTGAATAACAGTGTTTGTAGAGAAAGTGTAATACATTCAGAAAAATAGTATATAAATTAGTAATGCTTGATGATTTTTTATGGATTCATTATGAAAACAAGTATGCAATAATTTATTTTTTTTAGTCTGGCAATAATTTCTTCAAGATTTTTCTTTTGTTTTCTTCTAAGTTTTTTTTTTGCTCTATTCTTTCTCTTCTTCTTTCCTCTCTTTAATTAGTAATTTGAATTTAAAAAAAAATTTATTCAATTGTTTAATTTTTATTTTGTAAATTTTAAAAATAACTATTTTAGTTTTTCAATTTATAAATTTTTACAATTTTTTAAAAAAAATTGTACAATATCAACATATTACAATATCTTTTACAAATAATATATATTTTATATATTTTAGAAAAACAAGATTTTTATTATTTTATTTTTATTTTATATTATGAAATTTTTATTTTTCACTTTGTATTTTTGCAAATATATTTTGTACCTCATAATAAAAACAAAAAGGATTAATACTTGTAATTAACTCAGTTTCGAAAAATTTTTTTTTTTTTTCTTATTTTTCCATGCACACTTTAATGTTAAAACATTAAAGAACATTAAAAGAAAAATTTTCAACTTTTCCTTCTTCCTGCTTCCTATTTCTTTCTTCTATTGTTTAAACCAAAATTTTAACAATATAACATTCACAAAAATATTTGTAATTTTATTTTACAATCATAATATTATGAAAATTATATTTAAATATATATAAATAATTAAATTTTACATACTTTTTTTTTCACCAAATTTCCACATATCCAATGCACATTTGCCTTCGATTAACTCGCGATGTAAAACTAGTATCCGGCAGCCTGTTCTCAATGCCACTGATTGTGAAAACGTGTTGCGAACGCGCGTATACCTCGTGCAACGATAAGAAATCATCCCAAAACCATCGAATCGAAACCCGCATGTTTATACGTCATCCATCGATCGCGTTCTTCTATGTTGATAATATGGCGGCACGTGTCATCCCACCGTTATTTGAGGTCCATATCTTTCGAAAATCGTATAACGCGTAAACAAT
Source organism: Apis dorsata (assembly GCF_000469605.1). Classification (NCBI taxonomy): domain Eukaryota; kingdom Metazoa; phylum Arthropoda; class Insecta; order Hymenoptera; family Apidae; genus Apis; species Apis dorsata. Next base: position 171,257 of record NW_006264191.1, on the reverse strand, counting down.
ATTGACAAAATGATGCGTGTCTTGTTCGATTGTATGACCGACTGTTTTCTTATCTGGGAATTGGACTTGAGTAACACGTTTGTTACAATATGGAATGTTGATATGCTCATGAGGCACGTCATATTCCGTTGGAAGATCGATTCCAAAGGTAAAAACAAAGAGAAAAGTTGGTATACAAAAATATCGGTTGAGGCTTATTTATTAAGTATTTATGAGTAATTTAAGTTCGCATTAGATAAAGCGAGACAGAATGACATGACGTGTAATAGAGATAAAGATATCTTATTTTATCTATGTTTCTTTTCAGCTAATATAAATTTAAATGGCTTATAACTTAATAAATAATTCTCATTTTGATATTTTTGTACAATTTTTAAATTTCTTTTGGTTTCGAAAATTGATTTTTCAAAAGTCACCTTGTATATAGTGATTACATTAATATTCGGACACTATGACGCGCCAGAGATTATTTCTGCAATATACCATATGTATTAAATTGATTGTTTCTTAATATTATTATTAATTTTAATATTAAAATTTAATATAATAAATAAACATATTTAATATTAAAATTAATTTTAAATTAATAAATTTTATTTTATAATTTTATTTAATAATATTTTATTTATTTAATGCATATTGTTTTTTTCTGCACAATACAAATATTTTAAACAAATAAATGTATAAATTACAATTGACGAAATTCAATATTGCAAAAATATTCAGAATACAAATAGTTTACAGATAAAACCAGTTTATTCGTTCTTTATTTGTTGAAATAAATTATTATATTCAATTGATTCTTTTTCTTGTTGTCAATTCTTTTTTTGTCTTACTATCTTACTTTCTTATTATCTTATTATCAATTATTATATTTTTATGTTAAATTTCATTGTTTAATTTATCACTTATTCTGTATTAAATGAATAATATGTTTTTATTCATTATGATAAATATTTTACATAAATAAATGTAATAAATTAATAATCTTTTGTATATCATGATATCTTGATATTAAACGAATATTAATTATTTCCAAAGAAATGATAAAGATATTTTTTTATTTTATTGTAATACAAAATTATATCTTATGGAAAATATGTTTGTTTAGAAAATATATATGTAATAAATATACATATTTGTTTCAGAAGTTAATTAATTTGGCACATCAATGATATTGAAATTAATTATAAATTTTAAATTGAATTAAATACAGTGATTGTGAAAGTTATACTTTTATTTGGCGTTACAATAACGATATACAATAATATGATGTAATGTAACATAAAATATTTAAATAATTTTTTTTTCTTAATAAAGTTATTTATAGATCGAGAGAAATAGATTTTTAGTAAAATGAATAAATAGATATATTTAAATAAATATCAGAATTTCAAATATATGTATATTTTAATATGAATTCATATAAATATCATTTTGAAATTGATATTTCATTAAAATATAAGAAATATAAAAATAAAAAGAATAGTATATTAATAATATATTAAATAATAGTATTTTAAATAAATACTTTTTAATTTTAACATTATTACAACATAATATTTTAAAATTACGCTATTATTATATATTATTACAATTTATTAATATATATTATATTATATATAACATAAATATAAATATTTTATTTACATTGAATCCAAAAATAAATAGCAAATAATATTTATTCATGATTTAGATATTATAAAATCTATTTGTTTATAGAAATTTTTTAATTCGTTTTTTATTTTGATTTCGATTATTATGATTTATTTCAAGTAACTCCAGCTCTAGTTATTTATAATTATTATATCAATCATATTAATGTACCTGTTGAAATAGGTAATGATAAAACTTATGTAGCAATCATGTAAAAGTGTTAAAAAGTGAAATTATCGCAACAAAGAGATAAGTAAATTTGTCTTCAAAGCATAATTATTGTAAGAAAAACATTTTTTTTCAACTTAAATAATAATTTTCAAGTTAAATCTTTTTTTTAAGTACAATTTAAAATGTTATTATTAATTTTTTATTTTGAAAGACATTGATTAATTATTACCAGATTGTTTGGTAACAATGCAAAGATACAATGATAAATTAAATTAATGCTGTGATAAATATGCAAAATAATACTGAAAGATAAAATAATTCCTTTAAAAATAAAATTAAGTATATTTAGAAATATCAACTTAAATAATATTTTCGAAAATTAACAATTTTTTTTTGTCATATCAAATCGCATTAAATTTGTTAATTGTAATAAAACAGTTCAATTTTATTTTGTTAAATCACATATGTTTATTCATAACGTACAAAATTTCATCGATAAATCTATATTTATTATTTAAATATTTAATACATATAAATTAATTTTATTTTATTATTTTTTAATTTTTTTGATATAAACTTATATTTTTATATTTTAAACTTATATTTTTGTATTTATTATTCAACTTTTTATTCAAATATTGTCACTTTAAGATCTTAATTTTACAGATAAATCGAACAAGATTAGATGTAAGGTCAAATAATATAAAGGTCAAAGATTTAATATGTAATAAAATTATATATATATAAGTGACCTCAGAATGACTTTTAAAATAAATTTCAAATTATATGAACTTTCTTAACTATTTTTTTTTTTAAATAAAAGTAAAGTCAAAACAAATAAATTTCAACAAATTTTAAACAAATTTCATATGTAATGAAATAGCACTAATAATTTTGAATTGACTTTTAAGAAAATGTTTTTAAATCATAACCATATGTTTAATTATTTCGTTTTACTTTCAATATTAAAATATGTTTGATGTTATTTAAATATAATAATATTAATTACAATATTTAAATAAATTTTTTATTTAATTTATTTAATTCAATATTTAAATAAAATATAAAGTAAAATCATCAAAATCAATAACAAAATTGA
>NW_006264191.1:166648-168098 GCF_000469605.1 Apis dorsata | reverse complement strand
AAAAATTCATATTTTTTAATTAAATTTAAATATAATTTTGAAAAAAAATAAAATAAAATATTCTTTATTATTCTAAAATTAAAATATTAAAATAAAATTAATTTATATTTAAAATAACAACTTATCACATATATAGTATATATTATTTATATAGAAAATAAATCTCTAAATTGTCGCGTATCTTTCAATACGAGTATCATAAATACTATCTATAGTAATATTTACTGAGATTACACGTATTACCGAATGCACAAATTTATTCTACACTCTTACACAATACAATATATAATTTTTTATAGGAAAAATTATTATGTATTAACAAGAAATTGAAGAAAATTAAATAAAAAGAATTAAAATAAATATGTAAATGAGTAATATATAATAAAATAATCCGTAATCAAATTAATAAAAATTTTTTTTCTTCTACATAAATTTTCATTATTCCACTATTATAAAATTAATCATAAAATTTTCCAAATTGTTTCAAAATTATAATTTTAAATTTTTTTAAAACTTAATTTTTTTTTATATCAATAAAATTTTTTATTAATATAAAACTATTATTAAATTCATAATCGACAATTTCTCAATTTTCATCACATTAACAATATTTTTCAGTATCAATAAATTTTAATAAAATAAGTATAAAATTTCTACCAAAAAGATAACTACAGTTTTTATGCAACTCGAAAATTGAATATGCTCCATTTTGAAACATTAAAGAAGATGAAGCCATTAAATGATGAAAGACTATCTTTTTTCGTTTTTCTTTTCCTTTTTTTCCATCTCTCGTTTTTATGATAGAGAAGTGGTATTTTGATGGGAATTTAACGAAATAATGAAATAAATTGAGTGTCATCTTATGCTTAAGAGAATGATGGCGTATATACTCACATAATGCAGGCAGATTTTCAAAAATAATGCAATGATGACACTGATGATAGCAATTATGTTAGTAAAGATATATATATATATGGATAATATATCGATTTCTATTTTGCAAAACTGAAATATTACTTAGAAAATGTGCGTTCTATTTGAACAAGCCTTATCTGTACGCAATTTATTGTTGCTTTTAGTCTGTTATCATTAAAAACTATGATTATATAGTGTACAATTATATAAAGTATATTATCTTTAAAACTTATTTAGTATAGACTTTATCAATTATATTCAGTTCATGTTAAAAATTTTTTATTCATTAAGTTTTAAAGAAACTAAACTTATTTCAAAACAGAAAATAAAATAAAGATATTTATATTTTTAAAAATTAAAACAAAAATAACGATAGAATAAAATAAAATTTTGTGAATAATAACGAATTTTATATTATAATAAATAATAAAATTAATATTGAATAATAAAATTAATTAGTTAATTTAGATAAAAATAAAAATTCTAAAATTTAAAAAATTTAGAATTTAAAAAATAAAAATTTGTATTATAAATT
>NW_006264191.1:159718-166440 GCF_000469605.1 Apis dorsata | reverse complement strand
TTGTAAAATTTTAATTAATTTGTTTTTCATTAAAGATTTTTTTAGAAAAAACAAAATATCTGTACAATCTTCAATTTTTTTAAATAAAAAAATTATTTTTTCATCCTATATCAAATACAAAAAGAAATTTGTATTAATTTTTTATTATTTTATAATATATATTTTAATTATATTAATTTTTTATTATTTTATAATTATATATTTTAATTTATAAAATGAGACACAGAGAAAACTAAATTCCGTCTTTTCTATTTTATTCTGTTCTTAGAAAATATCATTACATTGAAAAATAAAAATAATATGAAGTATTCATCTATTACGATTTTTTTCTTTTTCATTTCTTTATTTTTTATTATGAAATCTCTAAGTAAAATTTGAAAAAAGAAAAACAAAACAAAGATTCAAGAAACATTTGCTCGATCTACTGAGAAACATTATACGCGTTCTTCTGCAAAGATAAGATGAAAAATATGATCAAAAACAAAAATAATTTTTTAAAAATGAAGAAAACAAGATATTTAAAAAAATGAAAAAAAGAATAAAGGACAAATAATGAAAAGAAGCAAAACAATGAAGAAAAAATAAAATAAAAGAAAGCAAGAAAAAAGAAATATAAGAAGAAAAGGGAGGTTAAACAATGTTCTTTTTGTTCCCATTAAGCATTCGTATTGCTTAGTTTAATCTGGTGAAAAACTCATGTGCGCCATTTAGATCATCATAGTTTAAATATTCGTTTTTTTTTTTTAAATAATATATACAAAATTATGTATCGATGGTTTTTTTTTTCTTCTTTATCTATATTATTCTTATCTATATATTTCTTCTTTTTCTTCTTTATAAATGGCACGTGTTTTTCAACTGCAACTGACTAACCATCGATTGTTATCGTATTCACGAATGAAATTGAAACCTTCGTGTATGTAAGCTAATGTTTTTCCCTGTATATGTTGGATATGTATACTGTATATATATTTTATACTTGTGTATGTATATACGTTCTTTTTTTGATTTGATTTTGACAAATTGATATAAATAAGGAGAATTTTATTTCCATTAAAATGATCATCAATCTCCCTCTTTTCTTCTTTCGTGCTCTTTCGTTCTAATAAATATACTTGTTTCTTTTATTCTTTTTTTTATTTTTGTTTTTGTTTCTATTTTTTTTTTATTTTTTTTTTTTATTTTTTTTTTTTTAATTGTTATAGAATGCATCAAATATGATGTTCGACAGAATCGCAAGACGGTCGTTTTTCTGATTTTTTATTAAAAAAATACAGATCCAGTAGCGATTTGTTTCGGTTACGGCCATTTCTTAATATTGTGACCGACAGTTCTAAGATCGGCAGCGGCGAATGTGTAATCCGTGGGTCAAATTCTTTCTTTCTTAGAATAGCTAAGAATATTTTTACATCAAGAAAATCATTAGTTCGTTCTTAAAAAAAGGGAAATATTTTATTTTGGTTTTTTTTTTATATTAAAAAAATTAATTGAATAAAGTTTTAGTAAAAAAAAAGAAAAAAAATACATTCAATTTTGTTATTATTTATTATTTATTTTTTCAATTTTTTTTTTTATTATTTGATATTGAAGTGTTGTTTAGAAAAATTTAACATAAATTTGATATAGAAAAGGAATCGAATTTTTTTTGGAATGGAAAAAATACTCCATGCTTGGGATAGTAAAATTTTTATTAAATATTCATTTTTATATTTAATTTTATTAAGAATAAAGTTCAGAATATAGGTTAGCTATTACTTTTACTTTATCATTCCGAAGTCAATTTTATTTATGACACATTATTTAAGCAAAAATCACAATGGAGGCTTCATTTCAAAATACAACAATGGTGGCTTTCTAAATTTCAAAATAGGCTTTCAGGGCCTCGCTATTTATCATCATTTTTATTTATTTATTGCACTTTAACGCCATCATGTAAAATGCAATATAAAATTTCTTATTCTTCTAAAGTTCTATAGTACTTCAAATACAATAGATCCCCCATTTTACAAGTTACACGCAAATCGAGAATATAACATTGATTTAACAAAGATATGCATTATGTTGAATTATCTCGAAATGAACTCAATTAATATTTCAATTATTTCAATTCATTCTCTATAATTCATCAAATCATTAAATCATACAGAATAGATTTAAAATAAACATTTCTGAATACAATAGCTACTTATTCTATTTTCGATATTTCAAAGATAAATACACATCTAAATCAAGTGTAAAATAGTAAATAATAATAAGATTTAAACAAAATTCGACTCCTTTCTAATTCCACTCTTACAAACATACGAATTTACCAAAAATTCAACAAAAATTTATGCATATTATAAAGGACTTCTAATTGCCTTATAGAATATTAATCCTGATTTTACAAATGGTTTCTTGTTTCTTTTATTATAAAAAGGAAAATGGGACTGCTCTATAGAAATATTCGTTCAGGCTTGTTTATTTGTACTTATATGCATCTATTTCCCCTCGTCTAATCGGGTTATATCATTTAGAAACATAGTTTTCTTAACTATTTCTCGGGGACCCCCGAAAATTCATCATTCGCCTCTGCGCGCGTATGTTTAAGAGATACACGTTGTACGCATGTGCGTACGCGGTTTCTCCACATAGTGGATTAATCATCGAAAAATGAACACTTCTTTTTCAGGACAGAGCCGCACCTATGTCGAGCAGTGGGAAAACTCGTGAGGAAAACGAAGAATGGGACACTGATCGATTCGCTGTACGGTCAACTAGGCTATATGCAAATCAAGCTAGCGCTATTTAAAACAATAGCGACAATTAATCCCTAGTCGTCGTCCAATTTTTGGAGCTCGAGATATTCTTGAAACTCTTTCATTTTATTATTATCGCAATGGAAGTCATTAAAAATTTCTTAATAAATTTTATTTTTGTGTGAATTCTATTTTTTTTTAGAAATATTATAATTCAGAAAATATATGGCTTTTCTGAATTTTAGAATATATTGTATGTTTTAAAGTTTTAAATTAATTTAAATTAATTTTTATAATTGTAATTGTAAATTAATCAATTTTTCAATATTTTAATCCTTATATTAATATAAAGAATAATTAATCAAAGAGATTGCAATATAATATAAGATATTTTCACTTTCGTTTTGTATATATGATGTAAAAAAAAATAAAATTTTCAAAATTTATTTTTAAATTTATAAAAGTGATATTTCTTCCTTCTTTATCATAAAAAATATAATAATAATTCAATTAATAATTAATCCTAAATATTAAATTGTTTTCTTATTAAAATTGATACAAATATAAAATATAAATTTAATACTTAATGAAAAAATTTAATATCATTAATATTAGTTGATTAATATTTTTAAATCATATGAATTTAAAGAAAGTTAGATAGTAGCTTTCCATTTGTCATTTTGATTTCGTATATTTTGTTAAGATATTGTCTTTGTTTCGATTATTCAAAAACAAAAAAATATATATGAAAATTTAATTTTCGTGCTCCGAGAATTGAACGGCGATAACAATATTTTCTATTGTCAATTATTTAAGTACCTAATTCAGAGCTAAGCCCTATGGATCGCGAATACAATAGCGTCCGTTTAACTCGAAATTGAGCGAAAAAATCGCCGTCGAGAAGCTGCTTGACGACTTGTTTTCACTTTGTATACGTACACAATTTGTTCTGCTCAACAATAGGTTCAGCGTGGTACAGTGGCGTTTTTATTTTTTTTTATTTTTTTTTTTATTTTTTTTATTTTTTTTTATTAGGAACAGTTCGTGAAAAATTGATTGTAAAAAAAAAAGAAAAAAAAAAAAGAAAAGAAATGAAAAAATGAGAAAGAAAAGAATAGAAGGAAAAAGAAGTAAGAAGAGATTCGCAAAATGGCGAACAGCAATTCTTTCGACGGAAGGCGACGAAAAGTGTATAATAAATCTACGTGTATTTGTATGTGTGTACGTGTACTTCGGTGTATGTGTGTATTACAGAATACAATGATATTACATAGATGACACGTGGCTCTCTTATACAATTACATAAGCAATTAACAATTGAACTTCGTATTTAAGTGTGGACTGAGTGTATACGTAATGTACGTGAAGAGTCTTTAGGCAATGCACCATTCGTACATATTTATATTATGTTCACCGAATCGAGTCTTTAAGTTACAATTTTAGCAATTTATTTCCATGAAAATAGATTATTAAGTTTTTTAATTTCTATATCTAAGAAACAATTTATGTTTATTATATTATTCATATTTTCAATAATTCTATAAATAAACTAAAAATATATGGAGAAGTTTCATATTACAAAATTTTTAAATCCAATCTCGATTCCTGTAGATTTTGGTTATATAATTTCTTTTATTTTCTATTTCATATCTCAGAATTGCGAACTCAATTCAAATATTCCTAGATGTCAATCAACGTGATTTTATTTAAGTCCAATGACTCGAATCAGTGACACAACGTGAATATTCGCAATGATAATGATCGATTAACTAATTACGAATCGAATAATGAATCGATGATGATGTATTAATTAATAGCGATAATTAACGCTTTCCTAAACGATATGTGTATTAGTCGAAATAATGTTCTACGACGTTCGCACGAACACAAGCGACATCGATACATCTTCATATAATTATCATCATATAGTTATTATTCATTGTTTATATTATGCGTAGAAATTAATTCGTTATATTTATGTATAATATATATTTGAAAAAATCACAGTTACTTAAAAACATCTTAGTTTGTCGTTTTGTTTTTTTCCTTTCTTTTATCTTTCATCATACACTCACACTTTATTCATTCATACATATTTTATTATTCATCTATTTCATTATTTATCTATCTATTCATCTTTCGACCGATCGATCGTTATTTTTTATTTATTTATTTTTTTTTATTTTTCTCCCTTGCAAATACTTTTTAAATTTTCCTCAACAAACACGACGAATAATTTTAAGGGCTAATTTTCACGAATTTTATTCACGTATCTTCTAAGTTTTTTTTTTATCTTTTATCGTTTTTCAACAATGGATAAATTTCAATCTCCGTGTAAATTAACCCTTTGTATGTATAATCATAAGCCGACTAATTATGTTATATAAATCATTTTATATATATATATATTATAGTCGAATCTCGATAACTCAAATTTCAAAAGACAACATCAAATCTTCGAGATATACAAATTTCGTTTCGATTTTTTTTAATAAAAGACAATTTGTACAATTTTTATGTTGTTACACAAAGATTAATATTTTTCCAATTGTAAGTTCTCTGAATATCAATCGTGTTTTTGCTTATTTGTAAGTTTCAATAAGTGCTAAAATTATATATATAGATGAATATCTTATAATTGAAAAAGCACGTTAAGCATATGAAACATAATTTATAATTATATGAAAAAATGGTTGAATGTATATCGTGAATCATAATATGATTCCTGTATGAAAGAAGGTTAAAGACTCAAAGAAAGAAAAATTCATAAGTATCATCTTTTGTTATTGACAGGTCATATTCACAGGTCATAATTATTTCGAGATGAATAGAAATATTAGTGATGTAAATTTGACTTATAAAAATTGAACTAATTTGTTGTAGAAATAAAATATCAGACCTAAACATATAGTAAATAATTCGAATTAAGTAATTTCGATTTGTAGAGGTTTTTATGCAATAGAAAGAAATAGTAACCAGTCTTATAAAAGTTTGAGTTCCAAAGATTCGACTTGAACTTAAAGATTACATAGAAAAAACATGATGATGATTTTTTAATTATTTAAATATGATATATAATTTAAAAGAAAAAAATTTAAAGTGAATCAAGAAAATTTTACAAAAAAAAAAACCAAAAAGAGAAAATATTTTTTTAAATTTTTTATATTTGCATGGTAAAATAATTTAATATTAAAATGAAATAAAAAAAATAGTTAATATAAAATGTAAAATTAATAATATATTTCATTTAAATCTGTGCAATATAATAATCAGAAAATATAAATAATTTATCATGTTTTTCTCTATGATCTTCAATAAAATAGTTACTATTTAAACAAAGATCTGCGATCAATCATCTGTGTAATTCATCATAATAATAACTACTTATTTATTTAATTATATATAATATACAATTATTCACTCACATAAAAAATAATTATGTATTTATATACATAATTATTTAATTACATAATATAATTGTAATTATATTATAAAGGATTAAAGACAACAAAAATGTCCAAAATCTTTTTATGCAACTCTCTGTATGGTACGTGATTTCCGGTGCGTTGTCTTCTTGAATGCCATTTATGATATAATTAATGGCATTTAAATCTTTTTAATTATTCTTCACGTGTATACAACTTGTTTTCTTTACATATTATCGACAATTATACTATAATTAATTAATGTTCGTAGTGGAAAATTATTATAACGTTTTTTCTTTTCTTATTCTTTTTTTTTTTTTTAATTGGATTGTAACATATGGAATGTTTATTTGTGAATATTGTAAGAAGATAAGGAAAATAGTAATTATCTGAAAATTATATATAAATAGTTATATAATATTCAAAATATTAATAATTGGCATTGATTTATTAAGAAACAATAACTATAGAAATATAAACGAAAAAGTTCAACTTATTTATATTCAATTTATATCTAAATAATTGCAATGGAAGAAAAATTAAAAATTTTAAATTAAAA